>NC_083322.1:42132203-42432203 GCF_963455315.2 Globicephala melas
CATCTGATTAGCAACCTTAATTCCACCTGTAACCTTAATTCCTCTTGGCCCTGGAACCTTACATACTCATAGGTTTGGAAATTAGGATGTGCGTATCTTTGGGGGCCATTATTCTGCCTACCACAGAGGTCTGTCCATGTCCTACAAGTATTGGCCACAACACAATCCTAAATCAAATGCATTTACTGGCTTTATCAAGACCAATTTTCAAGTCATTCAAGTAATGCCCAAATACCATGATATGATTTTAAAATAATTATGTGTGGACGGCTCAAGATATATAATTGATTTCATTCCCCTTCAATTGTAGTTACTTACTGATCGAGGCCTACCATATGACCTCCTATGGCATTATTTCCTGAGCTGTAGGACTTGTTAAGGGCTCTGGGCTCAACTACACTGGCCTCCCAGTGTCAATACCTGGTAAGAGGTTTACACACAAGCATCAATAGCCAAACGGAACTCAAGGTGCCTTTTCGTTAAGTGCCAGATGCCACAACTCTCAGTGTAAAGATAGGAATCCAAGAGAGGCTTCACACCCCTTCCCTGAAGATGTAAGACCTCAGCCTAAATTTCCCACCCAGTTACAGGCAGATTGGAGGTGGAAGAGAAGGAACTCTGGCTGGGCCTGCCGAGAGACTGAGGCCCCGCCCAGGTCTGCCTGCCAAAGGACCCATCGCTGTCTGCTGCCTTAGATCAACTTAGAAAATTAGGTTAAAAAAAAAGCTAACATGAGCTTAGGTAGATATTGGAGAGTTAGATTACCCTTAGGAGGCGTGTTGGAATTTGGGGGCCTTCAGCAAAAGGATTGAGGTTACCAGTGGCGGTACAGAATGGGCGGTGGAGAGAGTACTGGTATTGGAATCAGAAGGTTCTGTGTTCTGGTGCTGGCTCACCTCCGCCTGGGAAGGCTGCCTTAGATAGCTTTCCAGGATCTAAGCCACTGTCCTGCCCCCTGCTGTCCTACAGCGTGGTGTTCCAGCCCCCTTCAAGCAGGGCAGGTGCATGCAAATTACTATTCCCTGCAGAAAATGCGCCTGCAGATCGGTGGTCATTATTTTAGGAACGCAGTAGGAACATTGCTCTGATTCCAGGCACTCTCCAGCTTTTGATAGTAAGGCCTGAGTACCTGGCATGTCACAGAGGCTGTGGTGCTATTGTTTCCTGGGTTGCCATGTGAGCCCAGAGGAATATTCTCTTGGAGCCAGTAATATGATTTATTCGAAAGAAAGTCTATAATGAACATGTGCTTCAAATGAAAGAATCAGGATGGTACTGCCAGGGTTCGGCCGGTTACGCTCATGCTCTGCAGGGTGGTAGCTTGAAATTGCTTTTATTAAGGGAATGGAACACAGAGTGGAGAAATGGAGCCTGCTGGCAGCCAGAGGTCTCCTAGCTCTTCACTTTCGATTTGCAAGCATCTGGGATGCCAGCTACGATTGGCAGGGTGCTGGTGCTGGCCTGGCAGGCTGACTGGGCCTGGAGAAGTGCCTTCCCTGCATCCCACAGTCTGCCTGAACTTGCTTTCCCTGGCTCTCTTTCCTCTCTCTGGGTGAGAGTCAGGAAAGAAGAACAGACCCCATTGTCCCCACAGTGCCAGGGTGAGGCAGGTCACGCTTTAGTTAAGAGACCTGGTGACAGGTGGAATGGCTGTGTCCCACTGGCGCTAACATACACAATGCTGTCAACCTGGAGGATTCCAACAGGCTCTGGGTGGACACTGGCCTCACCATCTAGGTGGATGACCTTGTTGGCAACATAAAAAGCATTTTACCAAGTGAGTGAGTGACCCAGAGATGGCCTGGGGACCGCAGAAGGTATGGATGTTGCCATTTGCAGCATATCTTGGCCCATGAAGTTTTGGAAAATGTCCAAAGCCCCCATGTGCTCCCATCAACCCTCCCTGCACTGTATGGAGGTGTATTCATCCCCTACAGCCACTGCAACAAATTAAATCAGATTTAGTGGCTTAAAACAACACACATCTATTCTTTTACAGTTCTGAAAGTCATAAAGCGAAAACCAAGATCTTAGCAGGGCTGTGTTCTTTCTGGAGGCTTCAGAGGAGAATCTATTACCTTCTCTTTTTCAAAATCTAGAAGCCATCTGTATTCCACTCCACTCCAGCTTCTTGCTTCTGTCATCGCATCTCCTGCTACAGACTCTGAGCCTCCTGTGTCTCTCTTGTCAGGACCCTTGTGATTACATTGGGCATAATCTCCCCATCCAGAGCTCCTTAACTTACTCATATCTGCAAAGTTCCCTATACTGTAAGGTAAAAGGTTCCAGGACTGAGAGCTGAACATCTTTGGAGGGTTATTTCTCAACCTACTGCAGGGGGACCACAGCTGGTGGTGGTGTGGGACGGGGAGACCTCATCAAACCTTGCCTCATCCAGCCCAGCAATGCCTCCTTCAGTGTGGCGGCACCGGACACCATGTCAAAGGGCAGCTCTGGACCCCACTTGCTAGGACAGGCCTACCCTAGCCACTTTCCATGACCTCTCTACTGAACCTGAGGCTGCTCATCTTTACTCTGCTGGCAAGTGACCTTGCAGCTCCTTCTCTCCTTTCGGACTTTTTCTTCATCACTAGAGTGATCAGGTTGTGCCATTTCCTTTGTTCTATCCTTGGATTCTCTTATCCATGTCCCACTTATCCTCCTTGTGGCCCTACTCAATTGAACATTTTCTCCAGAAAGCTTACCATGGCCCAAGAAGTTCTGTGAAGTTTGAAAACATTAATGTTACAACAGAAATGCAGAAATATACCATCTCTTGAAGCCAAAGATAAAATCTGAGGGTAGCATGTGGGAAGAGGGATGAGGTCTCAGTGCTTCGGGCATGATGACTAAGGGCAGAGCAGAAGTAGAACCAGTGGGACAACTTGGGGGCAGGAAGCAGAGATTTGTCATAGGTGAGGGTGCCTCAAGGTGAGACCTGCTTAAGAAAGATCTGAAAATGAATGAGAAACCCCCAGGGGATGCCGATGAGACCTCTGCTCAGGAAGTGTTGTCTCTGGGACAGAGGAGACAGTCACTGCTTAGGTCAGCTGGCGGGGGTGGGGGTGGGGTCCCAGGAGGACAGACTATGAACCCAAGACAAGACCTGGACCAACCAGAGAAGATCAGGAACATGGGAGGGTGAGTTTTCTCACTTATTAGTGGAATCCATCTTTTACCACGTGTATTAGTTTCCTGAGGCTGCTGTAACAAATTCCCCAAAACTCAGTGGCTTAAAAGAACAGAAATTTATTCTCTCACAGTTCTGGAGATGAGAAATCTGAAATCAGTATCAGTGAGCTGGTATCAAGGCATAGGACTGTGCTCTCTCTCGGCGCTTTGGGGAGAATCTGTTCCTTGACTCTTCCAGCTTCTGGTGGCAGCCGGCTTTCCTTGACTTGCGGCTACTTCAATCTCTGCCTCTGACTTGTAGCTACGTCAGTCTCTGCCTCTGTGGTCACATTTCCTCTCCTCTGCGTGTGATCTCTCACTGTGCTCTTTTATAAGGGTACTTGTAATCACATTTAGAGCCCATCCTGATAATCTAGGATAATCTTCCTATGTCAAAATCCTTTCTTTAGTCATACCTACAATGATTCTTTTTCCTTATAACATTTACAGGTCTCAGTAGTTAGAACCTGATATATTTGTGTGACCAGTTTTCAACACATGACACCATCTTTACACCAGCCTTGTCAATGGCCATCAGCAAGGAAGGGGGATAAGTGACTGCATTTCCAGCCTCTCATCATAGCTGTGACCTTTGTAAAATCAATCACGAGGTGAGCGCCAATGATGATGACCCTGACATTCTTAGAGAAAAATGAACAGAACTTTCCCAGGCTAAGAAGACAGAAGATGTGTCTATGGACCTATGGCATGGGTTCCTTGTTAAGTACACCATGAAACCCTCAATGTACCAACTTTTTGACAGATGATGGAAGACAGATGACCTGTTCTAAGAATTCCTTTTCTTTGGTTCTTTTCTCTTCTGGTCACTGTTTTCAGAGATAGTATCATGGGAGGAAAAACTGTGGAAGCAATTGAAGACCTAATGCCATAGGCAACTCTTCTGTTGTAAACACAGGGCCCTCAGATCCAGATCCTACCAATTCCCAAGGCTTTTTTCCTCTCTCTCTCTCTCTCTTACTCTTTCTCCCTCTCCCTGTACATGACTGAGTGGTAAGATTTTTAATAAGAATTTGTAATTGAAATACATCAATTCAAAGTCTCAGTATCAAAATTTGTTGCCCTTTTCCCCTCTATTTGACATTGGGAAAATCACTACCCCTTTCTAGACCTCAATTTGCTCCCTTGTAATTTGAAGGGAATGAACAGAGAGGGCAGAGGCAGGAAGGGATGTCTAATGTGAAAAAGACTGTATAAGGTAGTGGAGAAGCTCAAGCCTGAGAACCAGGCAGCCCTGAGTTAGAAACCTGCCTCTGACACTCTGCTACTCAGGTGCTCTTGAGCAAGTTGCTTTCCCTTTCTGAGTCCCTGGCTCCTCATCTGTAAAGTGGGAACGACAGTTGGTGTGAGGATTGTTTCTGGGTTGCTGTGAAGGTGACCTTATTTGGGAATGGGGTTGGTGCTGCTGTAAGGTGTTAAGATGAAGTTATACTGGAGTAGGGGGGCCCCTAATCCAACATGACTGGTGTCCTTATAAGAAGAGGAGAAGACACACAGGGAGAAGATAGTCGTGTGACGATGGGGGCAGAGATTGGGGTGGAGCATCTACAACCCAAGGAATGCCTGGGACTACCAGAAGCTGGAAGAGGTAAGGGAGGATCCTCCCCTAGAGGCTTCAGAGGGAACATGGCCCTGACAACACCTTGATTTCAGACCTCTTGACTCCAAAACTGTGAGAGAAGAAACCTCTGCTCTGTTAAGCCACTCATTTTGTGGTTGTTAGTTATAGCAGGCCTAGGAAACTAATACAGTCGTCATGTCTACTCAGGCTCCTCTTGTCTGTGACAGTTTCTCAGACGTTCCTTGTTTTTGATAAACTTGGATTTTGTAGTGTCCTTCTAGTGGAATTCGTCTGATGATTTTCTCATGATTGCACTGGGGTTATGTATTTTGGGGGTTCTAATCACATCATATCAAGGGTGCATACTATCAATATGATTTATGACTACTGGTGCCGACCTTCACCACCTGGCTGAGGTAGTGTTTGTCAGTTTTCTCTACCACAGAGAAAAATGCTTATTCTCCCTTTTCCTACTGTGCTCTTTGGAAGGAAGTCAGTATCTGCAGCCCACACTTAAGAGATGGGAAGTTATAATTCACATCCTTGAGGGTGAAATACCTACCAACCTTATTTAGAATTCTTCTGTATGGAAGATTTGTCTCTTCTTCTCTACTTATTAATTTATTTAATTATTTTAATATGAATATGGACTCATGGATATTTATTCTACACTGTGGATTATGATCCAACATTACTTCATGTTGTTGTTCAAGTTGTTCCAGCTTGGCCATGGGGGCTCTTTCAGTTGGCTCCTCAGTCCTTTTGAGATACCCCCATCACTGTGGGGTATTTTCCTTCCCAAGAACTCCCTTATTTCTGGCACTACAAGATGCTCCAGGCTCATCTTGTATATTTCCTGCCCCAGCCATAGAATCAGCTCTGGATAAACCCTGGCTTTTTGAATTAGAGAATGGTATTAGAAATCACTGTGTGCTCATCACTACTGGAGTGTCACAGCTTTTAGTCCCTCTTAGCTGGCAGAGCAAGAAAATATATGTGTGCTTACTAACCAGCGTTTTTCTAAGTTGCTGTTGACCTTAGATTAGGTACTTCTTGGATTCCTCCTCTTTATATTCCTAATAGGAATAGATATTGTTGGGTCCAGACAAAAGGGTGCATCAGCAGGACAAGTCTATTAAAATGCACATAATGAATGAGTCTGGATGCGCTTTCTTTCTTTATCCTAATTATCCATGTTTGTCAAGTCTGCACTCTTATAGCCTCCCTAGTGTACCTCATAAGGTCCTACCTTGGGACTTAGACTTAACGTTGTTCATTTTACCTACCATGCCTGGCTGGCCCTTTACCTTCTACTTATCCAAATTTTCCCCATTTTTCTAGGTCCAACCTGGGTGGTTGCATGGGTGTGTTCCCATTATCATGATTCATCAAATTGTACATCTAGAATTTGCACAAATTTTTAAATGTTGTCTATACTTCAATAAAACGTTTACTTAAAAAGATACCTTTGATCTAGGTAGAAGGCGTCAATGACTTTGCTCCCATGAGGTTGTAAGTAAACTTCATGATACTAAAAATAAAACTTACTCTTAGGCATCAGTTAAAATATATTTGTTTGGGGGCTTCCCTGGTGACGCAGTGGTTGAGAGTCCGCCTGCCGATGCAGGGGACACGGGTTCATGCCCCGGTCCGGGAAGATCCCACATGCCGCGGAGCGGCTGGGTCCATGAGCCATGGCCACTGAGCCTGCTCATCCGGAGCCTGTGCTCCGCAACGGGAGAGGCCACAACAGTGAGAGGCCCGCGTACAGCAAAAAAAAAAAAAAATATATATATATATATATATATATATATATTTGTCTTTAAGAAACCCCATCTCAAGCTGGTTTAAACAAGGACTTTATTATCTCAGGTTACAGGAAGTTCTGAGGTAGGTGGACTTCAGGCACAGCTAATTTGGTGGCCCAGTGATGGCATTGAGGACCTAGGTCTGACTGTCTGCTCAGGCCCCCTGGGCGCTGACTGTGTCCTCAGTGCCAGCAGCCACGTTGAAGCATCACTCCCCGACCTTTCAATACTCAGAGTGTCTCTTCCTGTGGCTCCTCCTAAAGAGCAAGGGAACCTTCTCAGCAGCTTCCCCCTCTCAAAAAAGTCTTCCCTTCACATCCCCTGAGTCAGAATTGAAAAAGGGAAGGGAAGAGTCTTGGTATCTTTGTGTCATTGACAAATGCTGTCACTCCTCCTAAGGAAGGAAAACTCTTTCAGGCAGGTGAACGTATGAGGCTCACATTCCAGGGATTTTCCTCCTAACTGCCCTCAACAATTTATTTGTTGGCTCTTCTCTGCCATGTCTTCTGGTATTGCTGGAATCTGGTTTGAGTGGCCATCACCTTCTGGACCTGCTGGAGGAGGTGGGCATTGAAGGGTCAAGCAGTACCCGTTATGAAGGAGGTTGCGCGCCCCTGGTGCCCTGGTGGTTATTATGGACCAGGAAACAGCTTCAGCGCCCCAACCAGGGCTGCATTGTTGGTAAAATAGACCCTAGACCTGGACTCCTGGCCCAGGGTTTTAGAGGTGGGCTCCGGGCCACTGAAGTGTTCCTTCAAAGTATTGAACACAGTTCTAATTTTGTATTTTTTGATGATTAATTGATTAATATCTTTCCTCCTACTATTCTGTAAATTCCCCAAGACTAAGGAACATGCCATCTATTTTGCTTAGCTTTGTACATCCAGCATCCAGAGTAGCATCTGGAACACACGGGGGTTCACCACTATTGCTTGAATCAGTGAATATGGTGGAAAGGGTATAGGTTTTGAGATCAAACCAATATGGGTTCAGTGCCTAACCCAGGAGGACCTTTCAGTTTCCGGCTTTGACCAGGGCCATTGAACCTCTCTGAGCCTCCAAATCTCCATCTGTAAAATGAGGAGAACACTACCTACCCTTTAGGAGGGCTATGTGTTAAGCTCTCACACATGTTAGTGTGTCCCTTATTTTTCACTCCCCGACCCCAAACACCCCACCAGACTGTTTCTTTATAAATCAGATGGGGACCAAAGGCTTATCTCATAGAATGGTTATGGAAATTAAATAAAGTAAAATTTGTGAAAGAAGGTGCTATGTAAAAGTTGGTGCTAAAATTACGAGGGCCGTCCTTTAAAGAGGCAGGTAGAAGAGTCCTGAAGTCTGTGTCTACCTCACAAGATTTTCCAAAATACACAAACCTTCTTACCCTGCAATTGATTTTGCTCTGTGTCATTTAAAGACCTCAGTGGCATTTTTGAGGGTAGATTATGCAAAGCTCTATTGACTATTTTTTTTAATTTTTTTATTAGTTATCTATTTTATACATATTAGCGTATACATGTCAATCCCAATCTCCCAATTCATCCCACCACCACCACCCCCGCCCCACTGCTTTCCGCCCTTGGTGTCCATATGTTTGTTCTCTACATCTGTGTCTCTATTTCTGCCTTGCAAACTGGTTCATCTGTACCATCTAGATTCCACCTATATGTGTTAACATACAATATTTGTTTTTCTCTTTCTGACTTACTTCACTCTGTATGACAGTCTCTAGATCCATCCACATCTCTACAAGTGACCCAATTTTGTTCCTTTTTTATGGCTGAGTAATATACCATTGCATATATGTACCACATCCTCTTTATCCATTCGTCTGTTGATGGGCATTTAGGTTGCTTCCATGACCTGGCTATTGTAAATAGTGCTGCAATGAACATTGGGATGCATGTGTCTTTTTGAATTATGGTTTTCTCAGGGTGTATGCCCAGTAGTGGGATTGCTGGATCATATGGTAATTCTATTTGTAGTTTTTTAAGGAACCTGCATACTGTTCTCCATAGTGGCTGTATCAATTTACATTCTCACCAACAGTGCAAGAGGGTTCCCTTTTCTCCACACCCTCTCCAGCATTTGTTGTTTGTAGATTTTTCTGATGATGCCCATTCTAACTGGTGTGAGGTGATACCTCGTTGTAGTTTTGATTTGCATTTCTCTAATAATTAGTGACGTTGAGCAGCTTTTCATGTGCCTCTTAGCCATCTGTATGTCTTCTTTAGAGAAATCTCTATTTAGGTAGGTCTTTTGCCCATTTTTTGGTTGGATTGTTTGGTTTTGTATTGACTATATTTTTAAAATTTTTTGAATCCTTAATACTCTGGCATTTGGTGCCTTGATCTTGGAGAGACTGCCCCTCCCAGTGCCAGCTAATTCCTAAAAATAGCAAATGATTTCCCCAAGAGTGCACCTGTCATATACAAACCAACCAACCCAGAGCCCACACATACATCATCTCCTTTACCAAACTTGCACACAACAAGTCAGTATTCCTTCTGCCCTTAATCACCCTAGAGCCTGGTGCCAGACACCTAGAGACCACCCACACAGCCCAGAGACTGCTGAAATTCTTCAAACTTTCCCATCCTAAGTTTACTCATTGTACCTACCCTGCCTGGCCCATCCCCTCTGGGGAAAACCCTAATAAACGCTCTGGGCCATGTTCTCTTCTCTTGCCTCTTCTGCCTCCTAACCTACCCTGGTGCTTCTCACGTGGCCCTTCATGGTATGGCATGGTGTACCTCTTGTTTCTAGGGATTCATGAGTATAAATTTCTTCCTTTGTGATGGTCTGTGTCATACCTGACTGAAGCAAACCTGGGTACATTTTAACACAGAAACAGACCCCAGGACCGAAAGCTCTGGGTGGGGGTGGGTGGAAGGGTGTGCGTATGTTGGAGGGAGGATAACAAAGAACCCCCTTCTCATCTTCTTAGAGGACATTCAGTGGCAGAGGCTACGTGGACAGTGGCCTCAGACCCTGGGAAAGGTTCATGAATTTCATGCTGATGCACAGAAGACCATCTGTACGACTCAGAAATAAGTGGAAAAAATATTATTTAATACCGTCGAGACTTAACTGGGATCAAATTTGCAGGAATTTCCAGTAAAAGGGTCAGAAAAGAAAACATTCTGTTGAGTATCTACATTGTGCTTGTGTCAGGGACACACAACAGCCTCCTAAAGAAGGTACTATTTAGCCTTTTGTTACAAATGGTGAAACTGGGTCATGGAAGTCCATTGCCCAGCTTGTAAGTGGTGAGGCTGGGACTGGGGCACATGTGTGTTGCTCCAAGGCCTCCCTGACCCCATCCGCCTGTTGTCTCTAGACCAGAGTGACGTCATCAGATGTGCACACAGGGACAAGGGAGTCTGAGGTCACCCCCGTCCTTTGGGCAGTGGGGGTGGAGAACAGAAGTAAAGAAGAGAAAGGAATAAAGAAGAGAAAACCCTATAGTCCTATCATCCTACCACGCAGATATCTATGCATCTATATATCTAATGTGTGTGTGGAAGTATACTGTTTATTATATACTACAAAACATATACATACACACACACACACACAAACACAATTGGAGTTACACTATAACATTGGCATTTAACTCCCTTTTGTTAGCAGCACTTTGCACAGTTGGATGGTTGTATTATTTTGCATAAATCAATACTTTTCAAGTTTGGCTGTGCTTCATAACAGCCTGAGGAGCTTAAACCTTTTTGTAAATTCCTGGGCTCTTTCCCACATGCTGCTATGTCAGAATTTCTAGGTTTGAACGCTGCAATTTCACAAGCCTCCCTGCTGGTTCTGACGTAGCCCAACCTGCTGTGACCCATTTGCAGAACCACTGGTGTCCGTGTGCCGTCGTGAGCAGTAGGAAGTAGCAGAGGGCCCAGGACCACCTGCAGCCTGTGGTTAGAGCAGAGGAGCCAGGAAGGCCCCGCTGGCTGGGCTTCTGGCTTTCTCCTTGAGTGCATCACATAGTCAGCCTCCTGGAGCTGACACGGAAGAGAGGACTCCGGAAAAGAGGAAAGGTTTATCGAAATGAATAAGTGCCGGGGTCTTCCTATGTGTGACCTCATTTTGATAGCTCCTCACAGGACCTATAGCCCACACTCCACCCTATTTCTCACCTTCCAACTAATACCACCACAGATGTCCTTCCCCCTACCCCTTTTTATTCTGTGAGCATCTCTGATCATTTCTTTCATCCTCTTCAACTCTTTCCCAAGGGCTGGACCCTGCTGCTGTGTCTGGGTCTGCTGAGGGGACAATGGCATCATGGCCGACTCCAGCTGAGTGGCTTCCTCACAGCCTCACAGATGCCCCTCATATGTCAGTTCTAATCCTGTCCCTGGGGACTGAGCAAATCTCTACGCCCTTGTGAGTAAACACATAGTCCCGGACCAGCAACAGTAATCTCACCTGGAAGTTTGTTAGAAATGCAGAATCTCGGGCTGAATCCAAACCTGCATTTTCACAAGATGACAAGGGATTCCTATACACACTGAAGCTCTGTTCTAAGGGGTAACATCTTCTAAAGAGCATAGCTGCTTCCGGTGCCCTACACTCAAGGGCCTGATTTGAGGGGTGAGATCAGAGGCTGCAAGTTCAGGCAAGTCACTGAGAGGCCCAGTAAGGGCACCCGGACCTGCAGCTCCATCACTGGATTGGCCTGGAGATCCCCAAGTTTAAGGTGAGGAATGAAGCCATTCTCCAAGAGGGTATCAAGCCCCAGCACTTCCTGGAGGCCTCCAGCTGTGCTGGCTCATGCCCTCGGTGACACCTGGCTGCTATTGTTATGGGAGAGTAAGGGCCAGCAGGGACAGTGGCACTGCAGATACTGACTAAAAAGGCGAGGCTCCTATCTGTATTTGGAATGACAGGCCAGATTCTGTTTTGGAAAGAAACAATGGCTCTCTTTTCACTGGATGTTACAGGATTTCAATGTCAGGAACCAGCCAGATAGGCGAGGGGATGATTAAGAGACAAAATGCAAGGCATTGTGTGCACACCACACTTAGTCCAGCCCTGAAAGCATTATTGTAACAGCCTTTGTTCACATAGCGCCAGCCTGGGCCCTATCACCTTCCTCAGAAATACTGTAGGCCTTGGACATGCTGAGATCTATTCAGCTCTTCTCCAGAAAATGGGGGTGAAGCTACAGCAAACTCTGATGGAGTCTTGGGAGGGGGAGTGGGGAGGGGGAGATGAAGGGGCAAAGGACATGTGGACAGAAGAAGGTGACAGGGTTGGTTAGGTCATAGACCACAGCAGATTAAGGAAGAGATGTTGGGAACCAGATCGATATATGTTGTCCTGGGGCTTTGAGGAGAGAGAAAGAAGAGGGCAGATGAGGGCAGGGAAATGTCACCACTGGTTCACACCATGAGACAGGATATCAGGAAGCCCGAGTTCAAACCCCATACCCCTTAGGACTATGTGGCTTGGACATTTTGCGTGCCCTTTTTGAGTCTCATTTTCCTCATCTCTAAAGTGCAGATACTGACATGTGCCTCTTGAGGGGATGTGACAATGAAATTAAATGAAATAGAGCATGAGAAAGTATCTAGCATACTTGGCACAAAAATCATGAGTTCTAGTTCAGAAAGATGTCGCTTTCTGTTGCCTCTCAACTAATACACACCACCCCCCCAGCCCTGCCGGTTTCACCCTCTAAGAAAGGTTCAAGTTGTGATTCCCAAAAGCAGTCAGTGTGTGGGGAGGGCGCGAGGCAAGTCTGGTGGTAGTTAGAAGACTATGGCAATTATCCTAGTGGTAGTTAATTATGGTCTGAGCTAAGGCGGGGCGTGTGGGAATGGAGAAAAGGCAGCGATTTTAAACAGGATCTGATGTCACCAAATTTGCATTTTAGAATAATCACTTTCAAGCACTCTGAATGACTAGGCCTGTGATTTCTCCCCTTGAATTGTTTTATTGTTTCACTTGAATTGTTTTACTGTCCAATCCCTGTTCCACTGATTCTTGCCCTCACCTGGCAATGAGGACAATTCCTTCCTCGCAGTTTCCAGAGAGTGTTATTCAGAAACAGTTCTGTCTGCTATCATACTGGGTCCTGGGTCAGCCCTGTCTTGGAGGGTGGCAAGGTGGACAGTCTTCTTTCCGTGGTCATTATGGGACTCGCTTCCTCAGAACCCTGGCCCGAAATGCTACGCACAGTGAGCTTTCCTGTGAGGTCTTTCCAATTCCTCATGAGAGGTTCGTCTCAGCTCCACCTGGAGCTGCTACTTCCTTCAAACATGCTTGGTGTTGCAGCCGGGGCCCCTCGTCTTTCTGACCATCCCCACCCAGGCCTTTGGCAATGTGAGGACTGGCAGTGCCTCTTTCCCCATCTGTATTCTATTTTGACAGGGGGGGACAAAGCAGCCCTGATGGGTTTAAACTGGAGTTGCTAAGGTGGCAAACACATTGACAGATACCACAGGACTCCCAAGTTGCTCCCCTCTGAAGAACCAGGCCTGTGTTACTGGGCCATGCTGGGCACCCAGCTCTTCCCTTTAGTGGGAGTTCACTCTCTCTCATGCCAAGAGCAGGCTCACCACCACCCCTCTCCTAGGCAAGCACAGATGCTGCTGTGTCCCAGAGGTGGGCCCTGCTAGGGTGGGCACTGGGTGTCTAGTGCAGCTCTATGTTCAGATCTCATCCCTTCCTTTGACTTGGGGGATTACTCTCTGCTGAGGGACCTTCAACTCTCATTGGTCAGGGATGCTGCAATTCCCACTCTCAGTTCTCCCCAGCTAGGTCAGAGCTACTCAGAGATGGATGAGCCAGGCAGGCATAAGGGAGTGCTGGGAGGTGCTGGCTGGGGGATGCTGAGGGGAGGTGCCGAGGGGTACTGCCGCCTCATCTCTCCCTAGCTCTCCAGTGGAGGATGATGAGGGGTTCCTGACTCCAGCTCGCTTTTACTTCTGCATACCCCCTGAAAGCTGCCTTTCTCCTGCTGACTTCTTGCTCTTTAATAAAGGAAACTCACCAGAGGTTTATATAATAGTATTCTAATGTACACCAGATTATTTGGCTACTTGGCTAGTTTGAACTCAGTCAAATTCATCTCATTTGATGGCCTCACTAACTTCTTTATTTGGGGGGCAGAAGATTGAGATAATTCAATATATTATAGCTTCCCATGTTATAAATTTTAGAGATTGGGATTTTTTTTTTTTTTTTTTTTTGGCGGCACCACACGGCATGAGGGATCTTAGTTCCCCGGCCAGGGATCGAATCAGCACCCCCTGCAATGGAAGCGCAGAGTATTAACCATTGGACCACCAGGGAAGTCCCAAGATTGGAAACTTCTAATGAAACTGATGGGCTTTCTCCATCTGGGGTAGACGTGCCTCATTAGTTTATTCATTCCACAGATTTCAAAGTGCCTCCTTTTCATATCTGAACTCCCTTATTGAATGTGAGACTATGCACACGCACAATGTCCAGCACCACGATGTCCTTGAAGAAACCTCCTTTGTTTCCCCATATGGCCTGGAGAATTCTTCTTGCTGTGATGTCTTCTCCTTTACCCTAAACTCTGAGCCTCATAATAACCTAAAGAAGAAAGCAAAGATTCACCTACTTATTCTCCTTTCTTCCCAAAGTGCCGATCTTGCCAAACTCTCTATTATTTATTCACAACTTCTTCCCAAAGCTAGTTGCTCAAGCCACCTGACAGGTAGGTAGGAAGAAGCCCACATGTTCATGGTCTTCTAGGGGATCCCTCATCACAGTCTGGAAACATTTATGGAAATGAATTGTTCTAGTCAGACAAGGCACAGTGATGCACTCAAATTAGTCAAGGAAAAAGAGGGTTATTATAAGGACAGATGTAGAAGGAACTGAACAACTGTCAGGATCGAAGATACCGCCATGGATAGGTTCCTCCAAACTGTGTCCTCTCTCTCTCTTTCTTTCTCTCGGGCCTCTCTCCCCCCGCCTCTCTCCATTTGCATTTCTCTGTACAACTACCCCATTGTCCTTTCTCTATCAGTCAACTTCCTCTGCTTACTCATGGGTCCTGCTGTCTTATGGGCTTGAAAGTGTCCATTGTGACCTCTCCCATTTGAATCATATGAAATTTGGGTTTCAATTCCCACTAAATGACTCAGTCTCTTGTCCATAGTATGCTGACCAGTCTGTGGATGAGCCCCCATGGATTGGGGGTCTACCTTGGTCTAATCCGCTTTGGCCATGAGGTGCTAGGCCACATGGGACCAAACGTTGGCCTGAGTATTAAAGGCTATGCAGGACAGTGTCCTTCAGAAAAGACTGGTAGGCACACTAAAGGGAGCCCAGGCCAGCATTATTCCTGCTATGGTGAGGATCTGAGCTTTTCTCTCTCCATTTCAAGCAAAGGAAAGTGGTCTCCAGGGCAGGTGGACTCTGAGGCAGGGAATTGCTGAGGGCACAAGCTTCCCTCAGAAAAAGCCTGGTGATTTGTAAGAAAATGCCGCTATTCTTTAAAAGAAAAACAATAAAAGAATGTGTTAAGGATCTCCTGTTATGTCTACTAAGAATGACCCTTTGTGGACTCTGAAATTGGGAGCAGGTAGAGAGGCAGGTCAAGAAGGGTTGTTTTAACGTTCACCCAACTTTGTCCAACGAGGACTATTTGGCTGGCTTGCCGTGGGCTAGTCACAAGAGAGAAGCAAATGTAGTTCTCCTCTATTTTATACCTAAGGAAGTTAGGAGGGGGTGTGTCTTGAGAAAGAGCTAATTGGATCTGGGTGGGGAGCAAAGGAAAGATTGTTGGAGATCAAAACAGGGGGTGCACAAAAAGAAAACACTCTTTTGGTGGGGAGATAGATCCTTCCCTGGGAAGGTGTGATCACCTTAGTCTCTGGAAAGAGGATCCCTCAGTCCTCCCCGGTGGAGTTTAATCTGACTGGCTTGAATGTGGGAAGATGTTGCTGAGCATGCTCACCTCAGCTCCACTCTCTCTCTCCTGGGCTTGGGCTGTCCACAGAGTACAGAAGTCTTCTTCTGCTCCTTTAAGTCTCCCCTGCACAGCTAACTCCCTGCTGTAGGAATACCTGTCCTGGGTCAGTGCTTCCAGGAACCTGGTGGGTATATCAGGCAGGGTGACCTAAGTGCTGCAAGAAACAACTTCTGGAAATTTCTTAGCTTCACCCTTTTCTAAGTCCTCAGAGTTCTTTCCATTCAGCTTGCAGATGGGGTTGGAGAGAGCATGAGAAATACTCATGGGAAGTTTTTACGGATCGTGCTAAAAGGGAGCACATAAGGGTGTTGTTTTAATTTCCCTTCTGTCATCCTTTGTTTTATTTTATAATCTGTTCAAAGCTCTCATGGGAAGAGAGAGGCTATTTTTGGACCCCTCAACTCCAACATTTGGTGCAGGTCCTTGGAACATTGAGGAATAAAACATAGGAGTTGAATAACAAATTGGGAGGGAATTGGACTCTAATTTTCCTCGAACCTTAAGTCACAAGGGGAAGAGAATATGATTTGAGACCTTAAATCCTTTGGACTTTAATATCTTTGGACTTTAACTTAATCATTGGCTTTAATCATTGAAATTTAATTTCTTCCCAGAAAATTCGTGGTGAAAAGGGGTTGATATTCAAACTTGGAACATCTTGTAATTGGTATTTTATTGCTGGAGTATCTTACCGTCATTTAATTTCTTTGTAGAACATATAATGATCTATATTTAGAGTGACGATATAATTTATCACCCAAACTAGGATAGTTTTGAGAGAGAAAGGAGGCTCTATTAATAATTATGCTGGGACAACAGGCATAAACCTATACTGTTTGGATTGAACTGGGCTGTACAGTCACTCTAGCTATATTGGACAATGTGGAGGGACATCATTAGGAAAGAGAAATGGAATAGGGAATTAATTTCCAGCAATGTAGAGATTTAATTAATGGAGATTTTCTGACTCATGTAGGAAACCTCTGGGGATCAATTCTAGCTTGTCCACCAGTGGTCCCAGGAGGATCCACAAAGGAGCTGTACCAGTCAGGGGCCATCCAAGGGAAAGAGGAACCATGGTAGATATTTCAAATAGAAGGGTCTCAGTGCAGGGAATTGGGTACACAGGTGCTGGAGAGCTTAAATAGCAAAGAAGAATGGTAACATAGAGATTAACAACTGCAGAAAGCAGCTACCATCCCACAGACTGGGGGAACAAAAGGAGAGACGTGGAGTTACCCTACAAGTTCAGAGGAGGTCCCCCAGGGCAGATGCTGGCATTCCTGGGGCAAGCTCTATGCACCCGAGGAGAAGTGTGGTCTGAATCCTGCTAGTAACTCTGAGGAGATGATGAAGCTGATGATTGGAAGACAGGAAATGAGCCCCCCATACTCCCCAAGATGTGTTCTTTTTGTACAATGTCCTGCCCATCTCCCTTTGGCGGACCCTACCTAACAAGAAACAACTGTCAAAGGAATTGGGAAATGTGGTTTGCAGAGTCCCCGCCCCACCTTCAGCATCAAAAGTGGAGTGGAGGGTGGGCTTGGAGCTGAGAAACAGTAGGGACATAAAGGGCCCAGATGCTGTGGATGGCATTGGGGGAGTGTCTGATGAAAGAGGAGTAGAAAGGTCTTGATAGAACTTCTGGTCTCCTCATCTGAGGATCACCACACCCCCGGTTGACCATAGGCTAAATAGTTAAAGCACAAAGGGATTGAGAACAAACAATTGAAAGTCGATGGTGGGTGATGCTTGTCCATTTCTGATGTTTCCTTTTATGTGGAGATGCCACATTTTCAACTTTTATTTGCTCTTCAGTCACCCAAAGGGGAAGGAATGGTCTAATCTGCGTCAGGAATTTGGAGAGAATAAACTGGGCATGCTCGGCTCAGCCCTCCTCCTCTCTTGGGTGCAGGCTGCTTGCAGGCTGGTGATGTTCTTCTCTGCCCCTTCTTCTGTAAATCTTACTAGTTCACTAATATTTATTGACACCTACTCTATCCCAGGCACTGTTCTGGTCCTGAGGATATAGCAGTGAACAAAATAGACAAAGATACTTGTCTCATGGGAGATGCAGGCAATAAGCAATAAACATAATCAATAAGTACATTATATAGTGTATTGGGAGGTGATAAGTGCTGGTGCAAAGAAAAACACAGAACGGCATGAGAGATCAGGATTGCGGGGTTGGCAGCTGCAGTATTAAAGAATGTGGTCTGGGTAGGCTCACCTAGCAAGTGCATTGAGCAAATGAGGAGAGCCATTTGTCTGCCCACACTCAGAACCCTGTAAACACCACAGCTTTTGAGGTGTTTTGAATACTGGCCAGTCTGTTTCTCAGTCCAAGCACCACTTGTCCCCAGGCCTGGACATGCCCTGAGTATCTTGTTTGAGTAGGACTATGGGCTGTGGCTCCCAGCAGAGACAGGTTTAATCACTAGGTTTACCTGTTGAGGTGTCGTCTTGGACCAAAGCCTCAATCATAATTGCCTATAATTAGTGCTTTACCCAGCTTTGCAAACAGAGGCATGTGGTCCATTAGCCTACCCACCTCACCCTGCCTCAGTTGTGCAGCCAAGACAGCAGTATCAAAGCAATAGCTATTGCTATTGGCAAACAAATGTGCACACTGTTTTTCTTTAAGGCAGCAGTCCTCAAAGTGTGGTCCTGATCCTGGTGGGTGGAGAGAACCTTTCGGGGAGGGTCTGTGAGATTAAAACTATTTTCATAGTAGCACTAGAATGTTTTTGCCTTTTTCATTTTCATTCTCTCATGTGTACGGTGGAATTTTCCAGAGGTTACATGGCATGGACTAGCACAACAGATTGAGTGCAGAAGCAGATTAAAATACTCCTTTTTTCCCTAACTACATATTTGTGTGAAGCCTGATTTTCTTTATATATTTCTATCAAAACAACATATTGCCACAGATTGAATGCAGAAGATCTGAAAATCCAGCTGTCTTCTATCAAGCCAAACTTAAAGAGATTTGCAAAAAGTTAAAACAAGTCACTCTTCTCGCTAAATTTTTTTTTTGAAGGGGGAAATACAGTTACTTTCCATATAGGAGATATTTATGTTAATATGTAATGAGTCTATTATTGTTATTTATAAATTAATTCATAAGTAAATATTAAACATTTTCTCACTTTTAATTTTTTTTTTTTTTTTTTTTTTGCGGTACGTGAGCCTCTCACTGTTGTGGTCTCTTCCATTGTGGAGCACAGGCTCCGGACGCGCAGGCTCAGTGGCCATGGCTCACGGGCCCAGCCGCTTCGCAGCATGTGGCATCCTCCCGGACCGGGGCACGAACCCGCGTCCCCTGCATCGGCAGGCGGACTCTCAACCACTTCACCACCAGGGAAGCCCTTTCTCACTTTTAATTTTTAATGCCGTAAATATCTATGGGTATAATCCACATAAACAAGCATAAAGGGGTCCTGAGATCAAAAAGTTAAGAAAGGCTGCTCTCAAGGGCTTCAATGTGATACCCCATTTGCATGTTGTTACGGCCCCCAAAACATCCCTTCAGAGGCATCCTTCTTTGTTCCCAGACATCACATAAACTTGTGGCCATACTTCCCCACTTGACTTTCTTTTGGGTATCTACCTGCATGCAGAACTACTTTATACTAAGGTCTGTCTTCTTGAGTGGGGGCGGAACAGCATTTAGTTCAGAGTGGAGGGAAGAAATTAGAGTTGTCCTGGGTTTACCTAACAGATATCTGGAGAGTTGCAAGGTGATCAAGTTGGACTCTTAGAAGAACATTTGTCCTCAGGTTGGACCCAGGGCAACTGGACGGAGGTAAGCAAAGGTGGCCCACACATTTCCTGGCCATGAGGAACGTGGGCTCTCATGACCCGGCATGCTTTTGAGTGCTGGCTCCTCAGTACTGGCCCATTGAAGAGCTGCACCAGAGCCCCCTGCACCAGAATCATCTGAGTTGCTTGCTGTACATACAGATTTCCAGGCTCTACCCAGAAACCAGTGATTCAGAATGCGGTTGGGGATCTCAAAGTCTGTACATTTTTTCTAACCCCTTGGGTGATTCTGTGATGCAGCCAGATTTGGGACCATTTGATCAGCCTTCTTAAACCCTGTCAAATCGTTATAGAGATGAACTACATGATTTGGGCCCCAAATATTTCTTCTAGCCCCCTCCTGCAGGCCCAAAGTACCTACTTTTTAGCAGTTAGTTCTTTGGGGATAGGTAACACCACCTCAAATGTTCCCTATTTACATGAAACCCTATCTGGAGGAATGCTGATTCAGCTGTGATCTGGGAGTAACGTAGCACGTGTATTATCTATCTGCTATACATGAGGGAGGAGAAAGGGCAGAATGGATGGAAACAGGAGGAGGAGACTCTTTGTAAGTACATGGGAGGCTAGGAGTAAAATCTTCAGGACTCAAGGACCCCTGAATAGGCAACAAGAGAACAGAAGCTAGTTATTGATTTCTGCTGAACTGACACCCAAGGCTCTGTGGAGGAGCCAAGATATATTTTCTGCAGATTCTGAAAAATGTTGGCATCAAATATTCCTATTACTGGATGCTAATGATACATGCTGGCTCGGATGCAGAGAAGGAACCCAGAAGGATCTTTCAACCATCTCATCTCTGCTGTTTCTTGTATGTAACTGAGACCCAATGGATCACCTCTCTGTTTCCAGTCTGGCTCCCTTCTCTGCACAGCTTCCAGAATAATGGTCCTAAAAGGCTTTTAAAAAATACAGTCTTAGAAACTCTTTTTATTGTGCAATGTAACACACACTCATAAAAGTGCACAAAACTTAAACATATCGCTTAATGAGTAATTAGAAAGTGAACACCCAGAGCAAGAAGTAGAACCCTGCCAGCCTCTTTTCTGCAGGCTCCCTCCTAAGCACAGCTCTTCCCTCCCCACAAAGGTGCCCCAATCTTGGCTTTTATAAAAAGTAGTTTCCTTGCTTCGCTTTAGAATTTTAATGTCCGTGGGTGCATCCCCAAATACAATAGTATAATTTGGCTGTTTTTGAATTTTACATAAATGAAATCATATAGTATCTTTTGGTATCTATCTTCTTTACTTTTATATTATGTTTTTAAAGAATTTTTCATGTTGTGGCAGGCAGCTATCGTGGGAGTTTTGGTCATTTCTGCTGCTGCAAATTAGTCTATTGTATGAAATATACCACAATCTATTTATCTGTTGTACTGGTGGGCATTTGTTTTCCTCCAGTTGGAGTTCTTAAAATCAATGCTATTATGAATATTCTTTCACACATAATTATACTCTTCTGTAGTATCTGTACTCAGGAATGGAATTTCAAGGCTACAGGGTACATGCATCCTTAATTTTTATTAGTTAAAGGCTAGAATGGTTGTACTAATTATCTACCCACAAGAACAGAACGAGAATTTCTGATACTTCACATCCTCACCAACACTTAATATTGTCAAAGTTTTTTAATTTTTGTCAATCTGGTGGGTGCATTTAGTATTTCATTGTGGTTTAATTTACTTTTCCCTGACTATTAATGAGATTTAACATCCATTTTCATGCGTTTATTGGCCATTTGGAAAATCTCTTTTCTGAAGTCAAGCCTTGCCCATTTTTCTATCTGCCTTCTATTGTCTTTTCTTACTGATTTGTATGAGTTTTTATATATTCTAAATACTACATCTTGGTCATTTGCAAATATCATTTCTCATTCTGTAGCTTGCCTTTTCACCCTTTTTATGATGTCTTTTGGTGAACAGAGTTTCTAATTTTAGGTAGTCAAATTTATCAGTCTTTTCCTTTTAGAGCAGCAGTTTTTTTGTTTTGTTTAAAGAGCTCTTTCCCTATTCAGAGATCTTAAAGATATTCTCCTACATTGTTTCTTCAAGGCATTTTGTCTCATGCAGTTAGATCCAGAATCCACCTGGAACCACTTTTGCATATAATCCACCAGGCTTTCATTTTCAATTTTTCCCATGTAAATGCACAATTGTCCTCACATCATGTATTGAAAGGAGCACCCTTTTCCCATTCCTCTGCAATGCTATCTGTGAAATAAGTCAAGTTTTCCTATATGTGGACATCTTTTTCTGGACTCTTTTTTCTGTTGCGTTTGTTAATTTGTCTACTCTGACACAATACCACAACTTTTATTATTATGGCTTTGTGATAAGTTTTGGTATGTGGTCAATCAAACATTCCCATTTTTTTTCTTCTTAGTCAAGAGTATCTTGGCTAATTTTGGCCCTCTGCTTTTATACATAAATTTTTAGAGGCACCTTGTAAAGTTCTATAAAATTCCTGCTGGAGCTTTGATTGTCATTGTATTAATTTTATGGATTGATTGGAGAAGAATGGATGATTTTATGGTATTCAGTCCTCCAAATAATAATCATGATGTATTTATTTCTACATTTAATTAGTTCTTCTTTAATACCTCTTAATAATAGTATTATGATTTCTCCATAGAGATTTATATACCATTTATGAACTTCATCTTTTAAGGATTGTAAATAATAATTTAAAAAAATAAATTTTATTTGTTGCTGTCGTGTGGAAATGATGTAGGTTTTTGTATATTGATTTTGTATTCTGCAACCTTACTAAACCTCATGATTACTTCTAATAATTTATCTCATTTAGAATTATAATAGAATTAATAATTCTAATAATTGTATATTATTTTTGATATTCTACTATACATTTATATCAATAATACTGATTTTTATTATTCATTACCAGTTCTTACACCTTTCTTCTTCTTTTTTTTGCTTGCTCCACTGTATTGGCTAGGATCTCAATATGATATTGAATAAAAGTGATGATGCTGGCATTCTTTACTCATCCATTCTTTATTTCAAAGGGACCACCTCAAAGTTTTATCATTAGGTTTTTTGGTAATAGCCTTTAGAGTTAGGAATTTCTTTTTATCTCAAGTTTTTGAAAATCTTTTATCATGCCTAAATGCCCAGTAATTTTATCAAACATTTTCCTGTATCTATTACACTGATTTTTTTTTAATCTTGTAATCTATTAGTGTAATGAGTTATTTAAGTGCTTTTCTAATATTAAGCCAGCTTTGCATTCCTGGAATGAATACAACTTGGCCACACGCTTTAGTCTTTTTATATTTTGCTGGATTTGGTTTGCTAGCATTTTATTTGGAACTTTTAATTTTCATGACAGAAGTTCACTTGTAATTTTCCTTTTGGTAATATCTTTGTAGGGTTTTGGCATTAAGGCTTTTTTAGTCTCATAAATATTTTAAAAGTCACCCTTTTTGTAGCCTCCTGAAGACTGTATAAAATTGGAGTTGCTTTGTACTTCAGTGGTGGTAGAACTCACCAATGAAGCCATAGTCTTTCTTTAGTAGTTATGATACTTACTACTCATATTTTCTGTTTCTTCTTCTGTCAGTTATAGCAAGTTGTCCTGTTCATTTATATTTTCAGTTTGTTTTAGTATAAGCTTGATCATAATATCTTTTTATTATCTCTTTATTGACCTTAGGACCTACAGTGATATCCTTAAAATAAATGATACTGCTTATTTGTGCCTTCCCTCTTTTTTTCTCCTTTGCCAGTCTCACAAGAGGTTTATAATTTTGTTATTTTTTCAAAAAACAGAATTTTATCTTTTGAGCTTTTAAAATTATATGTTTGTTTTCTTTTTCTTTTTTTGCCATGCTATGCACAGCATGCTGGGTCTTAGTTCCCAGACCAGAGATTGAACCTGCACCCTTGGCAGTGAAAGCTCGGAGTCCTAACCACTGGATCACCAGGGAGTTCCCATATGTTTGTTTTCTATTTCATTAATTTTACTCCTTTTATTAATTTCTTCCTTATATTTCCTCTGGGTCTATTTTGGTGAATTTTCCTACGTTCGTAAGATAGATGATTTATTCATTGACTTAAAGAAAAAGAAGAAAAATTCTTTCTAGTGTTAGTTTGTATCCCGCACATTTGATATAATTTCATTATCATTCAGTACAATTATTTTCTAATTTCATGTATTTTCTTCTTTGACCATAAGTTATTAAGAAACATATTTCCTAATTTCCAAACATATGGTAATTTTCTAGTTATACTCTTGCTCTTGAGTTCTAGCATAATTGCATTGTGATCAGAGAAACCAGACTATATGAGCTCAATCTTTTGAAAACTTTTTATTTAAAAATTTTTTTTTATTTTTGGCTGTGTTGGGATTTTGTTACTGCACGTGGGCTTTCTCTAATTGTGGCGAGCGGGGGCTACTCTTCGTCGTGGTGCGTGGGCTTCTCATTGCTGTGGCTTCTCCTGTTGCAGAGCACGGGCTCTTGAGCGCAGGCTAAGTAGTTGTGGCGCATGGGCTTAGTTGCCCCGCGACATGTGGGATCTTCCCAGACCAGGGCTTGAACCTGCGTCCCCTGCATTGGCAGGCGGATTCTTAACCTCTGTGCCACCAGGGAAGCCTCCTCAATCTTTTGAAAGTTTTGAAGCCTGTTTTATGGCCTGGTGTATGGTCAACTTTTATAACTGCTTCACATGTGCTTGAAAAGACTGTTTACTCTGGGGTGGTAGGATAAAGTGACCTACCTGTGTTACTCATGTTGTTCCAGTTATGCAGATCATTCCTTATTTTTGCCTGCTTCAATTACTGGAATTAAGAGTGATAAAATTCCCCACTACGGCTGTGGATTTATCTATTTGTTTTGTAGTTCTGACTTTTTGGAATACATACTTTGAGGCCATATTGTAAATGCATAGAAATTCAGAATTATTATATCATCTTATTGAACTAAAACATTTATCACTTGAAATGTCCCTGTTTAACTCTACTAGTGCTTTTTGCCTTAAAGTTTATTTAGGTTTTATTAATATAGTCTCACCAGCTTTCTTTTAGTACTGTTTCCATAGAATGCCTTTGTCCACTCTTTTACTTCCAAATTTTCTGTGTCATTGTGTTTTAGGCATGTCTTTTGCAAACAAAAGTCTAGTCTGATGATCTTTGATTATTAACTGGAGCATTTAATCTGCTTACATTATTACAGTTACTGATATATTTGGACAAAAGAAAATCCACCATTTTCCTATGTGCTTTCTATTTGTCCCAGCTGTTCATGTTCCTATATCTTTTTTCTTGCCTTCTTTTGGACTGGTAGAGTGATTTTATCATTTGTTTTTCTTCTCTTTTAGTTTCGAAGTTATATACTTTATTTCTATTATTTTAGTGATTACAACATGGATTCTTGAAATTAAAACATGCATTCTTGGTGTATCAATGTCTAATGGTAATCTATATTCTACCCTCATTCCAGATAACTCAAGGATTTTAAGCAATTTAACTATCTTCAGTTTCTTCTAGACTTACACATATACTATTTTTGTGTGTACAAATATGAATACTGAGTCACCTCTCTGGGACTTCCCAGGGGGTCCCTGAGCAGACTGAAAACCATGAGACGACATGACCCAAGCCTCCATCCACCTTAACATTCTATACGTGTGGAATTGCATTTTAAAAATGTTAACCAAACCAGCCCTGTTGAGGATAATGCATTCTTAAAATGCAACTGCAGAGAAATGAAGCATGTGTTTTTCAGGTTTCCAAAAGCGAGGAGGTTGGCCCCTAAACAGGACCATCTCCTTTCAATCAAATACAATCGAAAAGCTGCAGAAAACACTGGTATATCTGCATATAAAATGAGGTATATTCAGATGATGATAAAAGAACTGTAGTTGCCAGTAGCCCTGTAGTTCACCCAAGATGATCCTAGAAGAGCAGAACTGCTTTATTTCCTGCCAAAAATATTTTTGTTTTCCTGTTTCCCCAGCAGACCCAGGCTTGTGGTCCCTTTTGACACTGTGGATGCAGAAGGAAGAGACAAATTCCTTTCTGTATATGGATGTACAGATATGTCCAAATGAAATGTGGAAGCAAATTTAAGCTGCATGTTTGTTTGGTTGAGAAGGAATACATTTTTTCTCATCATAATCACAAACTAAAGCCATTAAAAAGGTATTACCAGTTTCTGGGGGGGAAAAGTGGGAGATGTTGCTTGGCAAAATTAAACTTCCATTAAATTATGCTCAACACAAGCCCTGAAAGTAGAGAAGTTTTTACCATTTATATTTAATTTAGTTCAGTAAAGCGGAGACACATTTTCTCTAGCATGGCTAAATATATTAAACACAACTTATTCTCGTTATCCTAAATTTTCACCTGTGCCTAAAGCTATGAGATAATGTAACCATTTCTTTGACATCTTGATGTGGGAAGTAAGCACCTTTATTTTATATAGCACCCTGCTGGCTTCTCTGCCCCAACTTGGGCATCCAAGGCTACAAGCGGTGACATCACAACACTAAGCTGCTCACTTTCTCCAAGAGCTCAAACTGTATTTCCCAATTAGGAAATGATGTTTCTCTCACTTCATGGTGATAGAGGGGGAAGTTACAACTTCTAAAGAGCAAATAACTCAGCTTTGAGTCATACAGTCATTGGTCCCCTGGGGAAGAAATTCCAGAAGCTCTGACTCTCTGGATGTAATTTAAGTCTTTACAATCTCAGAACCTGTATCTCTAAAGAACCCACAAGACCCTCTGCTCCAGACTTATTTTGTTCCCATCCTACAGATGAGACAGTTGATGCTCAGAGACATTAAATAATTTGTCCAAGGTCATAAGACTATGGAACAATTACCAGTGTTCCTCAGTGTTTAAATCATGTTTCCTCAAGCTCAGAAAATACATGAGAATGAAGATTCTAGAATCCACCCCAATATGAAGCAAGTTTCATTTTAACGGCAGCTTACCCTGCAGCAGCCTGTACCAGCATCTTACTGATCTCCAGTCTTCACTGGGAATGGGAGACACAGCACCACAACAACTACAAAATCACATTCACAGTTTTTAAGGAGCACAAAGCCCCTCACTCAACTCTCTCCTTAACTTTCAGGGTCTATTGATGGGTGAGGTAGGCTTGTAATGTCTTTTGCAGACCAGAGCTTGACAGAGATTGAAAGCATCTGTCAAAAGAACCCAGGCCTCCTGTTTTGCCAGTGAGGACAGCCGCCAGATTTTGCTGTTAATAGGCTCCCATGCAGGCAGTTATTTTAGCAATGATTCTGTGGGTCTTCTGTGGCACATCTTGATTTAAAGTGAAATGTCAAAAAGCACTTCTCAACCACTCAAAGCTTCCAGGGTTTCTCACTTTTAACTGATTGGACAGAAAGGAAGGCAGCCTTCAAAACTGTTCTATAGACGTACGACTAGATTATTCAGTCTCTTCAAATTCAGAAAATAATTTGGAGAGATGGTGACTGAAGAATCTGATTTCTGGCTAAGAAATACTTTCCCTAAGGTCAGATGGAATTGGAAAGAGAGTTTATGGGAAAAATGCCACTGTGACCTTAAATGTGAAATCTTTGGGTTGACACCATAATGAGGAATAGGGTGCTATTAAAATATATTGCAGATTTTAATAACTCCACTAGCAGTAGACCAAAAAAAAAAAAAAAGGCTTAAGCTCAGAATAATTCTGGGAAGAAGGGTTTTGCCAAGGAGATTTTAATGTCAAGAATGTATGTGAGGCTAAAAATAAGGAGCTCACGCGCATCCCAGAGCCGTGGGTGGGGATGTATATATAATCAAATTAAATTATTCCACTTCCACTTATGGAAAAATCTGATGATAAAAGTTGACTAGAAAACATTTAGTCATATTTCATTTGGATTATGCTTATATATACCAAACTCCGGACTTGTCAAAATAAGCCTCACCAGTGCTTCCCAGCCAAGGTGTTAGATAGACAATGGGTGCGACATGCAAAAATGATAAAGATCTTACAGCAACATCATGCCTGGAAAAGCCACAGGAATTCAGCTCCCAACTAAAGAGAGAGAAGTGTCCCTGAGGTATGAGGAATGGAGCCCAGAGTGGTCTAAATGTAGAATGCAAAGGGAGGAGCCCTCAGAGAGCCGAAAAGCCATGTGTTGAGACCCAGGTCCCAACTCGCAGAGCCTGGAGGTCAGGGACCCATGACTTTTTGTACTATTTCTTTTCCTACCAGAGAAAGTACCCCTCAATTTCAACCTTGCTCTGGAGGGCCAGCATTTGTGTTCTTTCTACAAATCATTTGTTGATACAATGAGACTGTGAGGTTGGCTGCTGCCAACACATCCATCTGTCAACCAAGGCCATCTGCAGAGGAGACGCAAAGCTTCAATGCCTGGAAGTGAATTTGTTGGCATTTCAAGACAAACATTTCTTTGGCTACAACTACTGAAACTTAAATCCAAAAATGGGAGGAAAATCTAGGCCCAGGTAAGACTTTTATTTACTTCTTAAACTGTAATTGTAAGACACATGTACCATGCTTCTTTAGTCCCTTCTGCTTGCCCAAGCCTAGGCCCTGGGCCAGTGAAGTCTCTGTCCATTGATTCTGGTGCTGACCAGTGGGACGGACAGCTGGGAGTGGTGGGGAAAGACGGGGCATCTTTCCTGGCTGGTGTGAATAGTATGTGACTTCATATTGGCTAGAACTTGCCAATGCAGGTGACACACACTCATTAGGGTGTTTTCCTTGTGCATCCCCCAAGTGATGAAAAGTGCAGGGTGGAGAAGTTGGCTCAGGCCTCGTGCACATGCCCAGGGTGCTGATGGGGACCCAGGAGAGCCGATGGGGCTCAGGCTAGCAATACCACTGCCTCAGGGTCTACATGAATTCTGGCTTGGACAGAATCTGCATCTCATGCCTCTCCGTTCTCTCCTGACATGTCATTCTGGAATCCCGTGATCTTTGCTCCCTAGAGAAAGAACAGAGCACAGAGGAAAAATAATTTGACCTGATGAAAAGGGAAGTAGGGATGTTAAGAGCTAACAGTTATGGAGACTGTATTAAGAATCAGACATTATGCTAAGCACTTTATATGTAATACCCCTCACCTTCCTTCCCCACCACTCACAGCCCTCCTTCCTACTGGTCAGGACCAGAGCCCAAAGGACAGAGACATCACTGGCTAAGAGGTAGGCACTGCTGTTAGCCCCTTTTTACACGTGAGGAAACAGAGGTTTATGGAAGTTAAATAACTTTCCCTAGGTCACGTGTAGCTGTGAATCAGCAATGGCAGCATCAAACCCAAGCCTGAAACCATTCTACGATTCTATCACGGAGACAAGAGGAAAGGGGAGGGGAGGGGAGTGCGGCAACGAGCAAGAGGCCAGAGGCAAGGGGGGGCAGGGGATGGTAGCCATTCTAGTACTTATCAAAGATTTTTAGGATCATTGAGAAATGCTACCAGCCATAATTCTAGGAGGACTTGAAAGATCTTGTCAATTGATGGAGGAGAGATCCAGTGGAGGGCATCAAACCCAAACCTGAAACCATTCTACTGTTCTATATCCTATGGATTTTTCCACCTATTCCCTGTAGCTTGTGCAGTAAAACAGCTGAAAAACAGCTGAAAAACAGCAGACTGAGTAGATGTGGGAGGGATCTAATTTCAGCTCTGCAACTAATTATTCATATAATCTCAATAATGTCATGTAACCTTGTGAGCCTGAATTTATCTGTAAAATGATAATAATGCTTCATGTTCTGCTATCACCAAGGCATTGTATTGCGACAATTCACGTAGAGAAGCTTTGAACTAAAAAAAAAGGTCTTCTGTATGTGACCTGATTAGGATGGTTGCTATAAGAGGTGATGTAATATAGGAGAAAGCATGAGCCATGGATGAGGCTGGATTTGAATTTGTCATACTAGCGGAACATTTTTGACCCTCCAGTGTCTCATCTATAATCTGCCAGGGAGCTCTGGCATGAGGAAGACACAGGTTGGAGGTGACTGCAGTGGGCATCCCCATGTCTGACCCAGGCAGGAATGCCCCTTACCCGCAGGGGAAGCAGATGGAGCTGCTGAAAACACAGTAGATGAGGGGGTTGATGGCGTTATTCAAGGCCAGCAGGTTCTGAATGATCACAGAGGCATAGAAACGCTCCTTAGTGTTTGGAAGGAGGCTGAAATTGTCTAAGATATCGAAGAGGAAGTACGGACTCCAACAGCAGATGAAGGCTGGGGAGAAAAGAGCCGTTAGCACCATAGCAGCCCACAGCCCAGGGGGCCCTCTGTGTTGGCCCTGATTGCAGCTTCAACTAGGAGCTTCCTTAGCACCTGGAATCTCTCAGAAATACTTAGAACAGTTGTGTGTGTGTTAACGTTAATGTCATATTTACTTAAACACACACATCTACACATACATACATTACATCCCACAGATGCATTGCTAAAATTGAGTAAATTTGCTGGAGCTTCTCTATTTGTAAAGGGAGGCTCCAATCTGACCACTGTAGGGATTACTGAAAGGCTGGGAACTGTTCAGCATGGCCTTAGCCTCTCATTCTACACAGTGTGAAAGAAAACCCAGCAAATCCCTTTGGAGACTCTATGGGAAAAGACAGAAAAGGGAGCACTTTGCCCAGATAGTGACTCCTGATTTGCGGTAGATGAGGCGAAGGGTGGTACCTAATGTTTCAAAACACAGCCTGGCTAAGTCACAAGATTCTCAATTTTCTTTTCCATTTCTAAGTCAGCCACTCCAGAAAACACCCACCCTATACCTCTTACAAATCAGTTGGTGTGGGTAAGACTCTGTCTGATTTCTGTTTGGATCCAAATCCTCAGAGGAAAGGGATGAGAAATGGAGATCCAGAGTGTGATGGCCAGTTTTATGTGTCACCTTAACTGGGTCATGGGGTGCCCAGATATTTGGTTAAATGCTATTTCTGGTTGTTTCTGTGAGACTGTTTCTGAATGAGATTACCATTTGAATTTGTAAACTAAAAAAAGCAGATTGTCTTCTCCACTATGAGTGGGCATTATTCTATCCACTGAAGTCTTGAATACAATGAAAAGGCTGAGTGGGACTTCCCTGGTGGCTAGTGGTTAAGAATCCACCTGCCAATGCAGGGGACATGAGTTTGATCCCTGGTCCAGGAAGATCCCCCATGCCACGGACAACTAAGCCTGCGTGCCACAACTACTGAGCCTGTGCTCTAGAGCCCAGGAGACACAACTACTGAACCTGCACTCTAGAGCCCACGAGACACAACTACTGAGCCCACGTGCCACAACTACTGAAGCCTGCACACCTAGAGCCCATGCTCCACAACAAGAGAAGCCACTGCAATGAGAAGCCTGCACACTGCAACGAAGAGTAGCCCCCGCTTGCTGCAACTAGAGAAAGTCCGTGCTCAGCAATGGAGACCCAACGTAGCCAAAAATTAATTAATTAATTTTTTTTAAAAAAGAAAATATCTTCCTAACACTGGTTAGGGGAAAAAATTTAAATAAATAAAAAAGGCTGAGTGAGAGGTGAGTCACTCTGTCTGCTTGACTATCTTCTAGCTTCTCACTTTGACTCAGACTGAAACTATACCTTTAGCTCTCCTGGGTCCATAGATCTGGGGACTTCTCAGCTCCACAATCATGTGAGCCAATTGCTTATAATAATCTCTTTACATATATATCTATCTTTTATTTCTCTGGAGAACCCAGATTATTACCACAGAGATAATCCTTATTGGGGTTGACTGGACACACACATGTGCTCCCCTACTTTCTTGCTGCATCCTCTCCACCCTTTTTCTCCCCCTTTCTCACGCATAGATTTTTCCTCAGAGAAGTCAGGCTTCCTTTGCCATCTGGCTGCAGGAACCAACTTTCCTCCGTAACGGTTTGACTGACTTTTTTTTTTTTTTTTTTGCGGTACGCGGGCCTCTCACTGCTATGACCCCTCCCGCCGTGGAGCACAGGCTCTGGACGCGCAGGCCCAGCGGCCATGGCCCACAGGCCCAGCCGCTCCGCAGCACGTGGGATCCTCCCAGACTGGGGCACAAACCTGCGTCCCCTGCATCGGCAGGCGGACTCCCAACCACTGCGCCACCAGGGAAGCCCGGACTGACACATTTTTTACCCCAGACCTTGGCAATCTATTAAAATGGAGCAATTCAAACACAAAGACCACTAAACATTCTGGGCTCAGGTGGTGAAGCCTGGCATTGGCCCAGAATAGTGGTTCTGGGGCATGGAGGGGCAAAGCTTCCATTTGGGGGAATTTTTAAAATGCATGTTTATGTATTTGTGTGTGTTAGGGGAGGATTCTGGTTTTCCTAGGGATACCGGTCCTCCTGCACGATACGGGCAGTCCCACCCATGTCCCATACATCCTTCAAATGTTATGTGGCAGAGAACCCTGTTTATAATGATCCCAATCTAGAAACCTAACTCTGTTTTATATATGAATACAATATTTTAAATAAATACTGAGTCTTCCAGAAGTGTAATTCCCTTGCAAATAGAGGAAAGATTACTTTGTTTAATTTGGAACTTTAGCAGGATTTGCTCACCTGCTGGGAAAATAAAGTCACTGGCAGCAATACTGCTTAGTTTTCATGTCTCCATGAAAACACACGTGCATTGGTTTTCATTTGGAGCTATTACTACTTCATTGGGCTGTGCCCAAGTATTTCTATATTGAAATCTGTGTTATTTTATTATAAATTATTTTCTTTCTATTCCTCCTTTATATTATTGTATATTGATCCTTTAAGAATTATGTTAACTAGATAGTTTTATGTATACATTTCATTTCAGCGTGGTAAAGGGGCATTACAAAATGTTATAGGAAGGAGCGTTTGGGTCTGACTGGGCTGTTGACACTGGCTGACCTCCTTGTGGACAGCACTGCTCTCTGACTAAAGAGAGCCCAGTGCCTGGGAATATAGTGCCTGATTACGAAGGGCTATATTGGCTCTGAAACACATGTATAAGATATGTTTCCTAACTCAACATCCGGGGAATGCGCATCTGTGCTTCTGATTATCTGGGAAGGCAAGATAATCTTTGATCTACTTCAGAAGCTTCTGGGAAAGGATTTTGAGCCCTGGTGGGTGGTATATGCTCTATTCCCAGGTCTGCCTGCAGTGTTGTTTTGTGACTATGTTCTGCTTGCTGAGTCACACTGTTTGTGGTCTGTTTGGCATTTTGCAGCTGCATTTTAGAAAGGTGAGCTGGACGGTTCTGGTGATTTGATACACTAGAAGAGCTAACATGAGAGCTATGCTCCCAGAGCTCCCAAGAGCTGCAAGAAGGGTAGGGAGGGGTAGTATTTGAGCTAAATAAAAAGGAAATGGTACAAATCCCTTTCCTTCTTGCATAACCTCATTCATTCACTCAACTAATATTAATTAAGCACCTAGTGTGCGTGGACCCCCTAAGGCCTTGGATAATAATGTAAGGAAAGCAAAAGCAAAAGTCATTGCTCTCATGGATTTCTTATGCCAGCAGGGGAGACAGACAATAAGCAGATCAATATCTATCCTATACTGTCAGGTAGAAGTAGAAATATGAAGAAAAATAAGGTAGGGTAAAGATTACAGGAGAGCTATTTAAGACTTATCAAGGAGGTTTTTCTGAAGAGGTGGTATTGTTGGAAAACAAGATGATGTGAGGGATAAGCCATGCCACCATCTGAAGGCAGAACATTACAGGTGGGGGAAACGGTGCAAGGTATGAACAAGTTGACATTTTGAAGAAATAGCAAGAAAACCGTTGTGACTGTTATAGAATAGGAAAGGGGGAGAGCAGGGGAATGGGGTTGGAGACTTGGCTGGGGGATAGATCACAGAGGCCATCTAAGACATGGGAAAAAGTAGGACTTTATTCCAATGTAATGGGAAGCTATATGTGGGTTTGCAGGGTAGTGATAGTGTCTGATTTACATTTTTAAAAAGATCACATTGGCTGCTTTGCAGGGAAGGAATAAGAGAAGATCAGCTGCAGTGTTCCAGGGAGAAGTTGGTGGGAGCTTAGACCAAAAAAATAATTGCATAGATGCTGAGAAATGGTTGGATTCGAGATCTCTTTTGTAGGTAAAACCTCTAGGCCTTACTGATGGACTAGGTATGTGAGATGGGAGAGAAATAGAATCATGACAGACAGATGATTCTTAGGTTTTTGGTGTGGACACTGGGTGAAAGATGCTGTCATTTACTGAACTGGGGTCAATAGGAGGAAGAGTTATCTTGCAGGAGGTAGGAGAGCATGAGACTTCTGGGTTTTCATGTCGAGTATGATAAGCTTATTAGAAATTATACACAGAGATTTCAAGTAGAAATCATAGATATAATTTCCAAGCAAAGGAAGTGTTCCAAAGAAGGACAAATCAAATGTTGCTTAGAAGTCAAGTAAGGTAAAGATTGAGAATTGATACTTGGCATTTTGTTGGTTGTGGTGACCTTGATAAGGATGCCTTTACTAGAGTAATAGGAAAGAAAGCTAACAGAAATAGACTCCAGAGAATGAGAGGTGAAAAGTGGAGGAGTTCTGCTAGAAAAGAGAGTGTTAAAGAGGGTCTGTTATGGGAGAGTTTATCGAGGGACCTATTACAGTATGCTTGTGTGCATACGATCCAGGCAAGGGAGACATCTGTGGGGGTGAGGAGATGACTGGAGAAGCAAATCTTGAGTTGGCAGGAAGGAATGAGATACAGGGCTCAAGTGAGCATTTTGGATTTAGAAAGAAGCAGAGACAGTTTATCCATGGTAATAGGAGAACAGACAGATAGAGATGCAGGTAGGTCCATGGATGTGAAGGCAGGAGAATGAGGAAGTTCTATTCTGATAGAGTATTTTCTCAGTGAAATAAGAATCAGGGTCATTAACTGAGAGGGTGGAAGGGAGAGAAAATTTTGAAGGTTTGAGAATAACAAAGAACGTACACCAATCTGACATATATTAGGTACTCTAGAAATACCTTTTTTTTTTTTTTCCTGAGATGAGGTGACTTTATGGGTGTTAAGAGTAGAGAGAAAGGAAAAGGAAAGGGAAGACGACAGTAGGGTGGAGAGAAGATAAGGCATCCATTAGGGAAGGATTTATAGTGACCTTGACATTAACTATCCAGAAGAAATGGAATGCCACTTTTGTCTTCCTCTGGTTGATGGACTTCAGCCCTGGGGAGAGTGTGCCTTCAGGAAAGCAACTGGGTCAACGGGATGATGGTGAGCATCAGCTTCAGCTAGTTATGTCCTAATTGATTTTCTCCACATTACGCACCCCAGGGCTGTGGTGGACAACAATATTCATAAAGAGAGTGATTAGAAACCAAATGTCCGCCCTTGAAGGAGGCATAGATGGACTGATTAGCTTCACATATTCTTATCTAAACAGACAAAGGTAGAAGTGCCCGTAGACAGATTTTTTAATTGTATGGGCTCTCTACCTACCAGGTTCTAGGTACAAATTTGCTTTTGGAACGTCCACACAGTTCTGCAACAAAAGGAGGGACGTTGCTTACCAAGAATGATGACAATGCTATACTTGATGGCATTGATTTTTGCCTTTGAGATGAGCCCTTAGTTGGAAATGGTGCACCGCTTTCCATCTGCAGGCACAAAAGGAGAATGGTAAAATAAATGCTGCTTCTGCCAATAGAAGCATCATAGGTTACACCCACAGTTGTCATGGGACCACTTCCATCTTCCTCACCTATGCCCAGGAAGACCCTCCTTGGACATTTTCCTAAAGAGGACTCTGGGCTGGATGCTGGAAACTGCTCAGTTTGCAGCTTAATATAAAATGCAAGTGCATTGGGACATCCATACTCTCTCAACAGGCTTGGCTGGATGCCCTGAATCAACTGAAGCTGGAATTAGCCATGTGACCACAGGGGGCGATGCTGAGACACCCGTCTTGTCCCTTCAGCAACCTAGGGCAAAGCGGTTTGCCTAGAATTGTTACCCCAGACTAACGTACTCATTTAACTCAGAAACCCTACTCTCGAGAAAAGCTCAAGCGGGGCTATAATAAAAACCTGTCCCAAGTAGGAGCCTGGTTATAACTTTAAGCCTATGTGGGTTGTTTGATAGTAAAACATGTGAGGGTTAAATCTAAGGATCCACTAGAATGTAAGCTTAATGGAGACAGAGACTTTGTTGTTTCTGCATCCTCTAAACTTAGTGAATGATGAATAAATATTTGTTGAACGAGTTAATATAAACCTCTCTCTAGTCAAGAAGTAGTGGTGAAACAAATACTGATTAGGATGGGCAGAATTCAGTGCAATAATTCTTAGTAGAAGGAGTAGTTAGATGACAAATTTGGGGATGGAGATGTTGTACATAAGGTGCCTTGATGTTGTGGGAGAGTTTTTACTGTCAGGGCTTCTACCAGACCATATGGTGCCTTTGTGAAAATTGTGAAAAGGTGCCCTCTCTCTGGATATATGCAGACCTGCCCCAGGGCATACCCTCAATGAGGGAGTCATGGATAGAATGCTAGCCCCACACACCCTCAGCTGCGTGCCATTGATTAAGGCTCAAGGGGCACAACTCTAGTGGTGGCCCAGGTCAGAGGCCCACCCAGGGCACCTGAGTCATATGGGGCAGGGCGGTTATACCCTAGAGGCCAACTACTGTGCTCGCTGGTCCTCACTACATCGTTCAGATTTCACGTTTGAAGTGTATTTAAATCCTCATGGAAACTGGTGTGAAATTTACCTTTGCACTATTTATTCTACCCCCTCTCCAATCCAATCCAGTCCAACCCACCAAGCATAGCACATCTGCTAAGAGATAAGGACCGAACAAAATAGGCTAAAATACAGTTCCTCTTCTCTAGGAACTTTCAATCCAGCAGGAAAGATCACACACTCCGCACATGGCTGGGTGAGATGAGAGCGACGAAAACCAAAACCCGACTATGAACGAAGAAGTAAGCCACCCCCTTACCGTTAGGCAGAGGAGGCCCGTGGCAGAGGCAGAGATTCCCAAGGCAGAGCCGGGGGTAGGGGCGTGGGATTGGGAAAGACGTGTGAAGCAGAGGGAACGTCCTCAGCCAAGACACGGAAACAAGAAACTGTAGGAAGCGTTTGGACCTCGGTGAGTCATCTCGCTTGGCTGGAGCCTGAGAGGACGCTGGATTTGAGAGTGGGGAGAAGAACTGAGGCCAAAGTGGGAAGACCTTGAATGTCTCCCTGAGGAGTTTGGGCTGAATTTCTGAGACAACAACCAGCCATCGAAGCTTCTGAGTGTTTTCACAGCGGGAACACTTACTCACTGGAGAGGACAAACTGTTAGCAGGAGTCATAGGAATAAGGGGCTTTTTATGTGCAATGAACTGAAATGCTAATTAGAATTGATTTTTATTTCTTAATGTCTCCCCTGGAAGGCCACTCCTAGGCACTATTAGGGCCTTCAAGTCATTCCGTGCATTTCACAGCACCACAAAACTTCAGCGGTGTAAGGAAGCAAGTGCTTCAGAAGCATTTACAGCCGTGGTTCTCAAGTGAGGGCGATATTGCCCCCTGGGTTATATTTGGAAATGTCTTTTTGCAGTACGCAGGCCTCTCACTGTTGTGGCCTCCCCCCTTGCGGAGCACAGGCTCCGGACGCGCAGGCTTAGCGGCCATGGCTTCATGGGCCCAGCCGCTCTGCGGCATGTGGGATCTTCCCAGACCAGGGCACGAACCCGTGTCCCCTGCATCGGCAGGCGGACTCTCAACCACTGCGCCACCAGGGAAGCCCTGGACACATTTTTGATTGTCACAAATGATTGGGGGTGGGTGCTACTGGCATCTAGTGGGCAGAGGCCAGGATGCTGCTAAACATCCTTCAGTACACAGAACAGCCCCTCACAAAAAAGAATTATCTAGTTCAAAACACTGATAGTGTCAAGGCTGAAAAGCCTTGATTTTCAAGGTGATATCTTGGGAAGGATACAGACTTTAGGGTCAAACCTGAATACACCCTCCAGCTCCACATCTTACTAGAGGTGTCACCTTATGCAAATTGCCTACTGTTTCTAGCCTCCGTTTCCCACTTTCAAACATGAAGCATAAAACATCAAACTCACAGAGTTATTTTGATAATTAAAATAAAATAATGTATTCAAGATGCCAAGCCCCACACTGAGAATGTCAATTCCCTTATTAGTTGGGATGAATAGGTTTTAACAGTATTTCAGGAGGTATGAGCTGCCTTTATGGAAGTGAACAGAAGATATTACCATATACATTTAGATAGGCTATTATACAATGTTATCTGTATATAGGAATTGTATACATCAAATAATTATCAGGGTGGGATTATAGCCATGGGAGGCAAGTAAAAGACAGCAGATCAGGGCTTCCCTGGTGGCGCAGTGGTTGAGAATCTGCCTGCTAATGCAGGGGACACGGGTTCGAGCCCTGGTCTGGGAGGATCCCACACGCCGCGGAACAACTAGGCCCGTGAGCCACAACTACTGAGCCTGGGCGTCTGGAGCCTGTGCTCCACAACAAGAGAGGCCACGATAGTGAGAGGCACGTGCACCGCGATGAAGAGTGGCCCCTGCTTGCCACAACTAGAGAAAGCCCTCGCACAGAAACGAAGACCCAACACAGCAAAAATAAATAAATGAATTAATAAACTCCTACCCCCAACATCTTCTTTAAAAAAAAAAAAAAAAAAAAGACAGCAGATCAAATTGTATCTTTTTGGGTTTCCCTGGTGGCGCATTGGTTAAGAATCCGCCTGCCAATGCAGGGGACACAGGTTCGAGCCCTGGTCTGGGAAGATCCCACATGTCGCGGAGCAACTAAGCCCATGCACTACAGCTACTGAGCCTGTGCTCTAGAGCCTGTGAGCCACAACTACTGAGCCCGAGTGCCACAACTACTGAAGCCCACATGCCTAGAGCCTGTGCTTCGCACCAAGAGAACCACCTGATGAGAAGCCCACGCACCCCAACGAAGAGTAGCCCCCACTCGCTGCAACTAGAGAAAGCCCATGTGCAGCAACAAAGACCCAATGCAGCCAAAAATAGAAAAATAAATAAAATTAATAAATTTATTTTTTTTTAAATTGTGTCTTTTCAAAGTATCTCCATTTGCTGGACTAACAGCTGGCTCCTAAACAGTATGGCTCTGAAGACTTAGTTGATTTTTCAGAAAACTTCTCGAGAATGACATTTGTGCTCTGAAATCTGCTTAAAATGGAAACTTGCAGTACTTTCCATAGAGCAAATGGGTGACAATATAATCAACTCCTGCCCTTCGATCTCCCAATGAGATCAGTGAAAAGCATATTTAATCTGACCCCTCTAGGAAATGCAAAGCCTCCAGCTCCTAAAGATGGCTCTTCAAAGTGAGCTGAGCTATAAAATCCCAGTATTCTCCTTTATTGGGAGATGAAAGGATTATTTCTACTCAGGCCATGGGGCTGAGCTGGAGCCAGAAAAGCAGTTAAATTCAGCAGTCACTGTGCATTAATAGGGGGTAGCCGAGAGGCGGTGGGTCGATTAGATTCAGGACTGAAAGCAGCATGCTGCCTTAGGCTGTCTTAGTTCAAGGATGCATCCCTAGTGGGGGCCCACGCTGGAGGGTTAGTGTCCAAGTGGCCAGTTCCTGCTCCTTACCTTCCCATGCTTCATGCCCCTTGCAGAGTCACTGGGAACCTATTTTTCTTGTGCGCTGAGCCCATGAAGGGGAACCAGTGGTATCTAGGGATTTTAAGTGAAGCAGAATTTATTCCTGGTGGGTGGAGGGGACCTACAATGGACCTACAATGAGTCCAGGTGATTTGTTTGTTAACAAGGAAGACTACCTGGTTAATATTTTAAAATAAATATGTTTTCATATGTTGGGAACTTTATGTACTTCAGGTTTATTTTAAAAATTAAACATTTTAGCTGTTATGCCTGATTGCCTGATTTCTAAAATTTTTAAACTTAAAATTCATTTTCAATTTCTGATCATTGATGACTTCTTTATCTACGAATATAACCTGAATGTTAACTATTTTTAGCATGTTATGTCTCATCTGCTTAGCTGCAGGACTTTGGCCACTTCCTTTTGTTTTTTATAGGAGGTCATAGCTAGATAGGAGGAGGTATGACCTAACTTACCTAACTCACAGCCTTTTCTGTTCCTCAGCGCCTCAGCTCAGGCAGAACCAGGAACCCTGACAGACCTAAAATAATTGTGGCAGAGACAGGTTAGCTATACACCAAATCCTTTCTTTGCCCCCGGGGCACACAGAGAGACAACATTTCCCAGTCTCCCTTTCAGCAGGGGGTAGTCATGTGACTAAGTTCTGCCTCTAGGAACATGGGAAGAATCCATATGTACCATTCCCAGGCCTGGCTCAGATAAACCCCCTGAGTAATCCTTTACTCTCTCTTCCCCCCTCCCCAGACTGCTGGATGCTGATGCTAAGCAATACCTTAGCAGCCATCTGTTAAGAGTGGCAGAATCTCCATCTGCTTGAGTTTCTGAATGACTGTGTATCCATCCCTTTGACCTTTACTGTTAATTGGACTTTAATTGAACAAGAAACAAACTTCTATTTTAAGGCTACTGTATTTGGGGGTTTCTCTGGTATAGCTGCTAGAGTTTCCTTAACTAAAGCAGAGATTGGTGCTTCATATGCAGTGCTGTCATAACACAAACCTAAAACATGTGGCATTGGCCTAGTGAGCAGGCAGCAGGTAATAAGGAAATTGATAGGGAAAGCTGGGACACTACAGATGCATTGGATAGAACTGTTATATGTGATGCTTTGGAAGGCAGATTGTGTGCCTACTGAGACTGGACCCCCAGGGAGGGTACAACGGTGGTGTGGAGTTAGGACTCTCCAGAGAAGCAGAACCAATAGGATATATATATATGTGGAAATTTGTAATAGAAATTGACTCATGCAGTTATGGAGGCTGAGAAATCCCATAATCTGCTGTCTGCAAGCTGGAGAACCAGGAAAGCTGGTGGTATAATTCAGCCCAAATCCAAAGGCATTTTCATGGGAGAAATACCAGGGGAGATGATGGTATAAGTCTAAGTCCAAATGCTGGAGAAACAGGCAGCCAATGGTGTAAATCTCTAAATCCTAGTCTGAAGTCCCAAGAACCAGAAATGCTGATGCACGAGAGCAGGACAAGATGGATGTCCCAGCTCGAACAAATTTACACTTCCTTTGCCTTTTTATCCTCTTCAAGCCTTCAGTGGATTGGATGATTCTCACTGGCATTGGTAAGGACGATCTTCTTTACTTAGTCTACAGATTCAAATGCTTCCAGGAATGCACTCCAGACACACCTAGAAATAATGTTTTGCCAGCTGTCTGTCTAGGGCAATCAAGTTGACACAAAATTAACTACCACAGTTGATAAACAGAATGTTAATAGTGTGTGTTGATTGCCACCAGCTGTGTTTAGCAAAGTATTAGAAAAAAGAGATGAACTCAGACAAGAGTTGGTTGGTTTATGAACAAAAATGAAAGGAAGTTAAAAGTATGTCCTAAAATTTGGGATCTTGTAGAGTTGCAAGGGTCAATTGCTCCTAGCCCCTCGTGGCACCAGCTGTATACTTTGCGTGGCCGGGTACAAAATGAAAATGCAAATGTGTATAGCTTCTGAGTGTGCAGGTCTTGTGCCGATGAAACCTGAAACCAAGTTCAGTTATTACAGTGAGGAGTTTAAACCAGCAATGAGGGGAAGACCAGACTAAGGATGTGGCCTCCCACCTATTGTTTCAGATGGCTTCAAGCTAGCTTCTATTCAGTTAGGGGAAAGGGATTGGATGAGGAAGGAAAGAAACAAGTCAGACCTGAGAATTATTTTCAGAAAGACTTTTTGAATATGGTGATTGCTGGCATGTGAAACTGACTGGAAGCAAATAAATCAGAAGTCTACTGAGTTTTTTAGGAGTGATATTGCCAGATGAACCATGAGGTTTATATCTTTGTCAATACTTAGAAATAACAGACTTCAAATTTTTTACCAGTCCTGTGAGTGGAAAATTGTATCTAATTGAAGTTTAAATGCACACTTTCCTGATTTATCAATGAGGTTGAGAATCTTATTTTTGGCTGTTTCTCTTTTCCCTCCTGTGAAATGTCTGTTTGTGCCTTGCTCATTTTTCTTCTATTTATCTTTTTAAAAAATATATTTGATTGATTTTCAGGAGTTCTTCATACATTCTTCATACATTTTCCCGGATTACGTGTTGCAAATAGCTTCTCCCACCTTTTGGTTTGACTTTTAAATATAAATAGAGTCAAATTTATCCATCAATTTTTTGGTTTAATGTACCTTGTATCTTGTATCTCGTTTAAGAATTCCTTTATTCTAGTGTCATAAAAATAACACCCTACATTTTCTTTAAAAATTTTTTAAAGTCTTACATTTCACATTTAAGTCTATAACTTCCTGGAATGTAATTTTGCCTAAGAATTGAGGTGAAGTTCCAATTTCATTTCTTTCCCTATGATCTTCTGACATGTATCAAGTTCTCATATATGTGTAGGTCTATTTGGGGGCTGTTTTATTTTCCATTTTTCTATTGAATTGTGTCAATACCATACTCTATTAATCATTCTAACTTTATGATAAATCAATATTTGGTTCAGTAAACCTCTACTACCTTGTTCTACTTCTCCAGAACTGTCTTCATGGCTTTTTCTTGGTGCTTGAAATTTCCATGTATGTTTTTTTTTTTTTTTCCCATTTAAAAAAATTTTTATTGTTGAGTTGTAAGTGTTCTTTTTTTTTTTTTTTAACATCTTTATTGGAGTATAATTGCTTTACAATGGTATGTTAGTTTCAGCTTCACAACAAAATGAATCAGTTATATATATACATATATTCCCATATCTCTTCCCGCTTGCATCTCCCTCCCTCCCACCCTCCCTATCCCACCCCTCCAGGCGGTCACCAAGCACCGAGCTGATCTCCCTGTGCTATGCGGCTGCTTCCCACTAGCTATCTACCTTACGTTTGGTAGTGTATATATGTCCATGCCTCTTTATCGCTTTGTCACCGTTTACCCTTCCGCCTCCCCATAGCCTCAAGTCCATTCTCTAGTAAGTCTATGTCTTTATTCCTGTTTCACCCCTAGGTTTTTCATGACATTTTTTTTTTCTTAAATTCCATATATATGTGTTAGCATACGGTTTGTCTCTCTCTTTCCATGTATGTTTTTAAATTGGCTTGTCAAGCTCAGTAAAATGTCCCATTTCAGCTTTGATTGGAACTGCATTAATCTGTAGATCATTTGAGGAGAATTGACATCTTTATGGTACTGAATCTTACTATCCACGAACATGCTATAAGTGTCATTTATTTATATATGTATATATTTTTCATAAAGTTCTTTTATGTCTTTTGCTGATGGTGTTGATTGCAAAGAAGCCATTTTACTCTCATGTACTGATGAAGAAAGGTACTTAATGAGCTTATTTCAAGTTCATTTAGTTAGAGGTGAACAGGACTCTAACCCACTTCCTAATCCAAAAATTTTTCTTCACCTCTTTCTGCCCCATTTAATTGGAAACATGTACTTTGGATATAGCATGGATCACATCACATCTTCCAAGTCATAATGGACAGACTTAGTTATATCAGATATCTTATACTTCATATATTTCATGGGTGCACCTCCCCCATCTCCTGCCCCCATGCGATAAATGTTCTGTTTTATAGGAGTAAACACCCTGGGCATCAAGAGCAAGCTCATTTATGAAAGATAACCTACGGGATTGGAAACCTCATATTCTCTACCTCTCGCTTTCCACGCACTTGTTTTTGGGAAAGTCTGTAGATCATTTATTAAATAGTTCTTTCCTTTCCTTTCTGTCAGCCTTTGAGGGGGAGAAATAGACATACTTGCCAGAAAGAAGAGTGATTCTTAAACTTGAATTTTGCAGCCTGTGTTTACAAAGTGAGCTTCTGTTCACGCTAATCATTGCTTATGTCCCCTCATTGATGAGCAGTAATCCTGGGGTACTAACACCACTGGAGATCCTACTTACCAGCCAACTCCAGAGCTACTTGGCTGTAATGACAGATAGAAAACCAAGTGAGTTCTGCTTATGAATAAGATGTAGAGAGTATACAGGCTTTTGAAACCACCATCTGCCTGCTCCTCATTCCAGAAAGGGGTCAGTGATGCTGATATAAAGATACAGACAACTAAAACATAGGTGTGATGGACATATAAACTTTATTAAAGAATAAAAACTGACTGTAGCCATTTCCACCTCTGGGGAGGAGTAATGGCATACTGTGTATCAGTGGGAAAATGGATCTCTATGTGGCTTTGTAATATCTCAGGGACTAGAGGATGGGGGAAACCCAAGAGTGCAGGGACTGGAAAATCAAGTAGCAGTGAGAAATGAGGCACTCTGGAGAGAGACAGGGGCCCAACCACAATGGTGAAAGTCCTGCTGAGAAAAAAGGGGTGGGAGATACCCCGGGTGGTGGGGTAGCTGACAGAATGTGGAAACTTTTCATCACCTCAAACCTAAGGAAAATAAGGTGAATTCCATGGTTCGTTGGACCAGGATCAGAGGGAACAGAAGAGCTGTTGGAGGTGAGACAGTGGGGTAAGAACTCAGAGGGACAGGGAGAGAGGACACAGCAGTCTCCTGGAACCTGCAGAAATCACAGGACAAGGGTTTAAAGCAATCTGATTTAAATCTGAAAGTACAGGAAGAGCTCAGCCTACTTAAACAAAATTAGGTCACCTTTTAGATTTTTAAATATATCAAAACAAAACACTTCGGGAGGTGACTCTGGAATAGTGCTCTGAAGGCCAAGCACAGCAGGGAGGCTGGTGAAAGACAGCCATGCCAACAATCCTGTTTGGGTTTTTTAATTAAAAAAATGGTTGGTTTGGTTTCTTTTAGTTTGAACTCTTTTTTCAGTCATTCACCACCTTCCTTTCTGTCATGTCCTTCTTCCTGAGAGGGAGCTTGATGTAGAGGAGAAAACATAGGCTTTCTAGCCAATCATATGTGCATTTGAATCCTGCTGTGTCATGCGCTACCTATGAAAACAAGCAAATTGCTTTACCCTCGAGCCTGTCTTCCATGTGCAAAAGATAGATGATAATATCACCTTTCAGGGTTCTGTAAGGATTCAGGGAGGTAAAGTATGGAAAGGACCCAGAAGTGGCTGACAGTAAGTGCTCTGTCTGTCCCTCTGTCTTGTCAGTCTGTGTTGACAGACTGAACAAATGGATGGTGGCCAGATCATATTTAAGATGGAACTCTGACCCACACTCTGCAGCAACCAGCCCAGGAAACCAACCCATTATCTACAGTAACCAGACCAGGAAGCCAATCTGCTATGTGCAACTCAGACTTGGAGGAAGTCAGACCACTGTCTCTATCTCACAGTCCATAAGCCAAATAAGAATACCTGTAACAGTCTACCCCAAATAGCCAAGACTTGATAAATGACTGACAGCTTCTATAATATTTGCCCCTGTTTTTTACTTAAAGCCATCCTGAGAAAGCCAAATACACACCCCTAACACATCACACAGGATGCCATGCTTCTAGTCAGCACACTTACAGCTTCCACATGCCAACAGCCACCAATCAGGACGTCCTGGAGACTTTCTCACTCCACTGCCTGCTTTTGTATTTCTGCCAAGAGACAAGTGATGGTGGCTGACTCCGTTGCTATAGCAAGCTTTGAAAAAATAGCTTTTGTCTATTCTCATTTGGTCAGTCTTTGTTTTTTTCCACCATCTCTTTTTTTTTCCTGACTCTTCCCCTGTTATGGACTGAATTTTTGTGTCCCCACAAAATTCATAGGTTGAAGCCCTAATCCCCAATGTGATGGTATTTGGAGATGGGGCCTTTGGGAAATAGAGTTAGATGAGATCACGAGAGCAGGAACCCTACAATGGGATTAGTGCCCTTATAAGAAGAGACATTAGAAAGATTTCTCTGTCTCTCTCCTCTCTGCCATGTGAGGAGATAGCAAGAAGGCAGCAGCGGACATCTGCAATCCAAGAAGAGAGCTCTTACCAGGAACAGAACTGGCTGGTACCTTGATCTTGGATTTCGAGTCTCTAAAACTGTGATAAAATAATTTGTTCTTTAAGCCACTCACTGTGGTATATTGTTGTGGTGCCTGAGCATACTAAAACATCCTCCTTTTCCCCATGCATCCTTCCAACCCAAAGCTCTGGACCTTCCAAAGCCTTCTGGTCACACTACACTTGATCTGTTCACCATCACACTAGGGTCATGCACTCTGTTAAGTGACAACTCACTTGAAAAGCTCCCCAGGCAATGATATATCTATACAGATATGTATAATTTAAAAATTAATATGATTTCCATTTGTAAAAGATAGATGATAATTTTTACAAAATGAATATATGTATACAGTCTCAACGTTAGACCTCTCAGTGTCCAAGCACACACAAAAATAAATAAATAAAAGAAGAAAATAAAAGTCAACTAAGATTCTACCACTCAGAGTTAATCACTATAACATTTAGTACTTGTCCTCCCTGACATTTTCTATCTATCTGTCCATCCAGCTATCATCTATCTGTACATGCACTTATATATTCTATTGTATATTATATATTCACACATTTATAAAGGCAACACCATACAGCTTTCTCCTTCTTAATCTAATACATCGTAAACATCTTTCTGAGGCAATAAGCATACTATACAATAATTTTTAGAGCTGTAGTATTTCATTGTATGGCTGTATAATTAATGTACTTAATCCCTCATTGTAGGATGTTCATACCTTTTTCAATTTTTCCTGATTATAAACAATAATTTGTATATTTTCTTTTCTTTCCCTTAATCAGAACTTTATTTCCTTATAGCATATAAGGTAGCAATCATGTGTATTTTTTTTTATTTATTTACCTATCCATCTATTTCAAAATAGTTGGTTAGTTTTCTCAACAACACTAATTTTCAAACAATCTCTATTTTCCTATCAGTCTGAACTACTTCATCATACCCTAAATACCTTAGGTTTCCTTTAGAGTTTCTGTCCTGTTCTAGTCCCCCTTTCATGTAATTCTATGATTGTTCAACAACTATTTGGTGTATTTCTTTGATATCTGATATAGGAAGGATGCCTTCATCCATCTTTTTTTTTCAGACAAATATTCTGATCTTTGACCATCGCCAGCCACCCACAGAGAATAAAATGAATGCATTTGTGTTTATCCCCTCTGATTACTCTTGTTCTTCTAGAAGAACCAGAGTGCAAAGACTAGACCAGCATGAGGGAGGCACAAAGATCTGTGCTGAGCCACAAGCAAATGATAGATTCTTCATGGGTAGAAAATTTCCCAGCAGCCTGTGAACACCTCTGGGTTATACTCGTCACTCAGAGTGGAAGTCAGCTGCCTGTGACAGTGTCTCCTATTAGACCAGAGGCTGTCAACCATGGATCCACATTAAGATCATCCAAAGAGCTTTTCCAAAGTAATGATGCCCAGACCCCACCCCAGATGAAGTAAATCAGAATCTCTCAGGCAGCAGTTTCTGGGTACTGGTGCATTTGAAAAGCTCCCTGGGAAACACTCTTGTGCAGCTAGGGCTGAGACCCAGTGCACAAGACTGTAGGCTTCCTATAGTCAAGATCCATGCTATTTACTCCTTGGCATTCTTGGTCCTTTGGACCACTCCTGACACGTGTTGGAACACAGCAGAATTGAACTGAATTCAGCTGAAGACACCAAGACTTATACATCTCTACTAATTCTCCTAGGAAAAGGGATACAGATTATTAGTGCTCAATAATGAACCTCTTAACTTTCTCTAAGTAACACTAAAAGAAGTAGCTTCGATGTGGAGGAAAACGAGCTCTGTCTTCGTCCAGTAAAGGTAACAGCTGAAAGTCTGAAAAGAGGAAGACTTAGAGAGAATCTAATCTGTCCCCTCATTTTAACCCCTTGGAGTCCAGAGAGGTTAAATGACTTTGCAAGGTGGCACAGCTCTTAGTGGCACATCTGGAACAGAAACGAGCACTTCTTACTCCAGGGATCGGTGTTATACCTTGCTGCCCTTGTGTGAGCTTATGTGGGTGAGTATGTATATGTGTGTGCATATGGGCGTGTAAGTGTGTGTGTGTGTATGTGAGACTGGGTGTTTCAGTGTGTGCGTTTGTGTGTGTACATGGAATGGGAGGAGGTGTGGAAGCTCCATGGGAGGAGAGCTGGTCCCCTCCTTCAGAACTAGTCACATTAAAGTAACTAGACACCCAGGAACACTTTCTCTTTTCTTTTGGGCACTTTGGTTTGCTGTGTTCTCTCCAGGTTGTCCTCAGAGGCCCAGCAATGTCTGCCTGGGAAGCAGGGTGGCGTTCCAAGTCTCAGCACCTATTGTGTAGGCGGTGCTCAGCATTAAGGTTTGCTGAAGCGGGATTTGGGGAAGGGTTGTAGCTGGCAGCCTCGGGCTCATTCTGCTGTGCGGTGGTGTGCTGGGACAGTGGGGAAGGCATGAACCATGCCTTGACTGTCCTAGGGTCCAGGACTGTTCTGTGGATAGACGGCAGTTTTCTTGTAGAATGTAAGCCAAGTAGAAATGTTTGTCCTCGTGTTTTGCTGAATGTGCGGCTTCCTCCCTGCACTGTCCTCTCTTTTCATCCCAGAGTCCTCCAGGAGGCCTCTCTGCCAGACCTGCCAGACTAGGGTGACCCTCAGATCCTGGCTCAAAGACTGCTTCGAAGGACTCTGCTGGCACAACTTGGCCAGGCCCAAAGTCCTCCTTCCTCAGTTTTTAGGGAAGCCACATGGAGAAAGCAGAGCCTGCCCGGGACAGCCTTTGGGGGTCTGACCTGCCAGCTGGGCCCTGATATAACAGAGCAGGCTTGTTATAAAACCCAAGCTCACATTTGCTAGAGGAAAACCTGTACAGAAGCAAAATTAGCTAAGAGTTGGGTAATGCAGATGAGAGACTTACCTGAGCAGCTGGAAATCACTGTCTCATGGGCTTTGCTTTTGACCCAAATCGTTCTGATCACAATGGCGTAGATGACACTGCGGAAAGGACCAAAGATACTATAAAATGTCTGGTGGGTCCATACTGTGAAGACCACTCCGAGTTTCCTGAGTGTGAGGTGTGGAGTCAGGGGTCTCTCAACCACGGTCTGCCCACCTCTGTAGAATCACAGTAGATGGCAGCTCCTTCTTTTTTTTAAGCCAGGAGGCTTGGACCTGGTGAAGTTAACTGATCTCTCCAAGATAACTCATGTGGTCAGAGCTTAGACTGGAATCAAAACACAGGGTTTGGGGTCAGAAAGATTTAGATTTGTAACCAGCTCTACTACTTGCTGGTTACATGACCTTGATTTTAGACAGGCTTTCATGTGCCTTCATGATTCCCACCTCTAGTGTTCACATCACTGTGTCATCCTCTCCCCTTGAGTGTTGGCTGGACCTGTGACTTGCTTCTAATCAATGCATTGGGGTGAAAGTGATGGGATGTCTGTGATTACATAGTTGTGTAGCACCTGTCTTGCTAGTGTCTCTCTGTATTCCTAGCTTTGAAAAAGCAAGTTGCTGTGAGTCCTACAGCCCCAGGAAATCAATTCCGCCAGGAGCCCAGGGGAGCTTGGAGGAAGATCCTTCCTCAGTTGAGCCTCTGATGACACCCCAGCCTTGGCAGACACCTTGATGGCTGCCTTGCCTAAGCAGAGGACCCAGTTAACTGTCCAGACTCCTGACCCACAGAAACTGTGAGATAATAAGTATATGTTTTAAGTCACCAGGTTCATGATAATATGTTACCCAACAATACATAGCTAATACACTGAGCGAAATAGGAGGAATGTTTGTGTCCCTCTCCTCTCCCAATTTACATGTTGAAATCCTAATCCCCAATGTGATGGTATAAGGAGGTGAGGCCTTTGGGAGGTGCTTAGATCATAAGGAGGGTGAAGTCCTCATGAATGGGATTAGTGCCTTTATAAGAGGAGACCCCACAGAACTTTCTTGACCCTTCTGCCATGTGAGGCTACAAGGAGAAGTCTGCAACCTGGAGGACAGCCCTCACCCAAATGTACTGGCAGATCTGATCTGTACTGATCTCAGATGTACTGTACTGATCTCAGATGTACTGTACTGATCTCAGACTTCCAGCCTCCAGAACTGTGAGAAATACAGTTGTGCTGTTTAGAAGTCACCTACTCTGTGATATTTTGTTATAGCAGCCCGAACCCACTAAGACACTGGGCCTCAGTTGAGACTGTCAAATCGAGGTAGTAGTACAAACCTCTTAAGAGGTTTATAGGGATCAAATGTGACAGCATTTAAAGTGCTATGCACAGGCTTGAAAAGTAGCAGAGGTTCAATAAATGCCATTTTCTTTCCTCTATTTCTTCCCCAATTTTCACATAATATCACACCTACTTTTACATGATATAATCTGTACCTAAAAGGGAAAAAAGTGTTAATGACTCAAAAGCATTAGCAAATTTTGTATCCTTTGTTCCCTTTGATAAATATAAGCATGCATGCGTTTAATTAGCTATTTGACATTTCTACTTTATTAAGAACCTTGACTAAAAACTTTGAGACAAAGCACTTCTTCAGTTTAAAACTGCACCAACTTCCCTCTTGAGAATCACTTGGTTGAAAAAAAATCAGAGTTCTATTTTGCAGTAGCTGACAAAGCACTAATTGCTTTTAATGATCTTTAGAATATACTTCAATTAATGGCTGTGGTAAAACCCTCCTTATTGATTTTCCCCTGCTCAGAGAACCCCTCTGAGTGTTCCAGGAAAGCTCGGGGCCTTTTTGGAGCATCCTCACTCCTTCTCATATACCTGCCCAGGGACTTTCCTGGAAATTGTTTGTCTACATTAAAGAAAAAATGAGAAAGAAAACTGCTAATGAGTCTATTCTTTACCCTAAGTTGAATATTTGTTAGAGCAGGGAAACTTTTTCCCAGGTAAATGAAATACAAGGAAAGGTTACAACCACCATCAAGCATTAATTGTGTACTACAATTGCAACCCCAGGGCTTAACTGATCAATAATTCAAATACTTATTGACCATCAGCCATATGTACAATGGAAAATTAAGAAAGATTTTATGTGTTAGGGGTTTGGGCTTTAGTCACCCCCACCTCGTCTCCTTAGGATCAGTCAGGCAGGTGGAAAGCCAGTACCAGCTTTACTGTTAGCCAGGAAAACTAATAAGTAAGATGCCTCTTTAGCTTATTCCCCAAATCCAGCCACTTCTCAGGGTGTAACAGTCATGCGTCAGAGAGCACTCTGAATACATTCATTTCCTCCTTCTTGCTGATTTCTTTCACCTAATTAATCAACAAGTTCTATGGACTGTCCTTCAAAATGTCTCCATCACCTGTACCCTCCTCTCCGTTCCTGCTCTTCACTATCACTTCGGACCCTTATGATCTCTTTTTGTTTAATATTGATATTTTGATGATATTTTTATTGTGGTAAAATAAACATAACATAAAATTTACCATTTAATCCATTTTTAAGTGTATAGTTCGGTGGCATTAAGTACACTGACATTGCTCTGCAGCTATCACCATCATCCATCCCCAGAACTTTCTCATCTTCCGCAGCTGAAACTCTGTACCCATTAAACACAGAAGTGTGCATTACTTCACAAATTAATGTGTCATCCTTATGCAGGGGCCATACCAATCTTCTCTGTATCATTCTAATTTTAGTATACATGCTGACAAAGCAAGCACCCCTTATAATCTCTTGCCTGATTATTTGCCATAGTCTTCTAAACACCTCCACTCTGCTAGCATCTTGAATGCCCACACCTCCCGCCATCAGAACTGGAGCTCTGGGACAGAGCATCATTCCCTGGCTTAAAAACCCTCCAGTGCCTCCACTTTCCTATAAGATGGTATCCAGTCTCTCAAGCAGGGCATCCAAAGTCTCCCACAATCTGTCTCTGCTTTCTTCATCTCTATGATTATCATCCTGCCTCCCTCCCTTCCCACTGTCTCTCAACACATTTTTTCCATGTGGGCAACAGGAGAAACCAACTAAACTAACCCCGATTCCATGCTTAGTATGTGGTTGACTTTGGGTGAATGTGAGATCCAAGGTCTTCCATTTCTCTGTGTTTGCTTTCCTTTCTTCCTGAAAATACATTCATTTTTTTTTTTTTAGCCCATTCTCTATATATCACTTTGCTGTGAAACCTTTCTGAGCTGCCTCTGTTCCTCAGTGACAGTTAGCTCCCCCTTCCTTGGGGCTTCCATGCTGGTGTAACACTAGGCACGCTGAATTTTGTCTATGGCAGTTGTATCTTAAAGATCAAGCAGACCTAGAAATAGCCCATTCTCAGAAACAGAGCTGAGGAATAGCACCTCCATTCTTTTGGGTCAACTTCTTCCATGTCTTTTATCTCCACTCCCTTAGCAGTTGTAGCTTTTCTTCAAGTTTCTTAGAAATCTGAAAACCTAAGGGTCACTAAGATTGAGTAAAATACCTCTTCCCTGCAACTGGCTGGTTTATTTCTTGATTTTATGGAAGACAGTCCAGACACAGACCCGTTTTCCTTCATTACCTTCATGAAGGCAGCTCCTGGCGGTGGGAGAGTGCGGGAGTCAAAGCCAGAGGAAGACCTTTCAAGTGGCATTAAGTACTTAAGAGGATGCCTGAGGCCAGTTCCTGAGTCTTGCTTCTGGATTGTGTATGAGGAGCATCAGGAAACAGAACAAAAATTCTCTCTGTCCTCAAGACACATGGAGAGCATTCCACTCAGACCAAAAGTGCCCCTTTCACAAACGCTGCAGGACTCAGCACAGGCCTGGGGACTTGAAGGAGGCCCAGCACAGTCTTGGAGCCACAGGCTCCATCTCTGCCTGCATCTTTGCCTCATTTTGGGGCCTGAGGATGATGTCCAGTTGTGCTCTGAAGTTCTCATTAGAGGCCAAGCATAGGGAGGGGGTGTAGGGGGAGCTGATGCTTCACTTAGCACGGTCCTTTTTACTCTTCTCCTAGCAGGGGCTTAAGGATGCTCCCTGACCAAAAGCGTCTCTCCCCTTTATTAGTTAACTTCACTAATACTAATGCTATGAAGATAAAATATAGGGAGATACAAGAGTATATAATAGAAGGCTTGTTCTGGGGGTCATGGAAACCTTCCCAGAGGAGGTGAAATTTCAGCTAAGATCTGAAGGATAAAATTGATTTTTTAAATGCAAAAGAGGATGATCACTCAGGCAGAGGGAACAGCATGTGCAAAGTTGCTGAAACAGGAGGGATCATGCGCATTTGAAGAACTTAGGGAAGGCCAGCATGGCTGAAGCATGGTGAGTAAGGCAGCTTGTGTGCCTTAAGATAAGGATGGAGAGTGAGGCAAGAGCCAAGTCACACATGGCCTTTAGTGCAGGGTTAGAGGTCTTGCACTTTATCCTGAAACAATGGAAATCCACTGAATGGCTCTAAACAGGAAAGTAAAATGATTGATTAACATGTTTTTTTAAAGATCAGACATTGTTCAGCGTGTATAATTTGTTTCTATACATGTGTATATGCTGGTATATGAATTGAACAGTCCTGGAAGGGTATATAGCAGGGGTCCCCAACCACCGGGCTGTGGACCGGTAGTGGTGCGTGGCCTGTTAGGAGCCAGGCCACACGGTAGGAGGTGAGCGGCAGGTGAGGGAGTGAAGCTTCATCTGCTGCTCCCCATCGCTCGCAATTCCGCCCAAACCAGCCCCTCTCTTCCCATTCCCCCAGCCCCCCCACCCCCGCCCGTGGAAAAATTGCCTTCCACAAAACTGGTGCCTGGTGCCAAAAAGGTTGGGAACTGCTGGTATATAAGAAATTCTTAACAGTGCTACTTCTGAGGAGGGGGACAGGGCAGAAGTGGAAGGAAGATTTTTATTTTTCATTTCATACTCTTTTGTTGCTTCGAATGGGGAAATCTTTCCAAAAGCTCTTCAGAGAGCTCACATTTCATTGGCTAGAATTGGATGACGTGGCCGTTCCTGAACCATTCACATGCCGAGGGGAGGGGTTGCCATGAGTGGCTTAGAGTGGAATGGATATGGGAAATTCAAACACAAGCATCTACCATAACCTGGCAGGCTAGTGATATTGGCTTTTTCAAAAGACCTAACTCTTGCCACCCCTCAGGTAAGAATATATAGGATGTCACTTCCTTGACCGATGCGATGGGTCATCCGACCTTGGCCTTGGACTTCATGTCATGGACAGTGCTGGCTAGGATCTTGGGCCCTTTTACCCACCATGGCCTTGTAGTCCATAGAACTGTACTGACCTCAGCTTGGGGCTTTCCCACGGTCTGTTCCCCTTTCCCCAAGCAAAATAAGATGGGTTTTTTTTCGTGTAACATAAATCAGTGCTCCATGACAAGCGTGCTTTCTTCCTCTTATTCCTTTGCAATTGTCGGCTCTGGATCTTTTAAGCCTCTGCCTTTGTCTCACAGAGTAAAAATGATAGGAGAATGAGAAATCAATTAGGTAGCAAGAAAATAACCATAGCTAAAGTAAAGCAATTACACCAGGGCTAAAAACCTTTCCCAGCAACAGTTAGACAGCTGTGTCAAGTAAATTTTGAAACAACAGGAGTTGTGTTGACCCAGAAAAATAGTGTATTGCCTTTATTGTCAGTCACTGTGGTTTCAAGTCCTGGCAGCCTGATTTAATTAATGACAGAACAGCTAAATCTTTATCCATACACAGCTCTCATGACAGTTTGCCACTGACAATACAACTCCTTCCTTCCTCTCTTTCCCTCCCTCTCTGCCTTTCTTCCTTCCTTCTTTCCTTTTACATATATTTATGGAGTATCTACCATATGCCAGAAACTGATCTAGGCACTAAATAACCAGAAATTTATATACTAGGGGGGTGTGTGTCTGTGTGTGTGAGAGAGTGAGAGAGAGATATGGAGTGACATGACACTTCTGTCTGATTGATGAAGTTCATCAGTCAGGTCTGCATTGTTTATTTAATCAAACATTTATGAAGTGTACGTTACGTGCTGGGTTTGGAGTCTAGAGATTAAGAGACAAGAGTCCATGTACTCAAGAAATGTAGCCACACTAGCAGGCAATGACTCTCCCGTGAAGCCTTAATGGCAACATGGACAAACTGAGGCGGGATGCGGCCTAGGATTGGCAGGGGCAGCTCCGTGTGGGGTTTGGTATTTGAAATGAGACAGAAAGAATGTGAATCATTTTGCCAGAAGCAAGGCAGGGTGAGACTGGAGGAGTGCTCAGGCATAAGGAATGATGTGCACAAAAGCCCAGGGGTGAGAGGAGTGTGGGGTGTCCCGGAAACAAGAGATGGCTTGTTCTGGCTGCAGTAGTGGGTGCAAGGAGAGTGTGTGAGCAGCTTCTCCAGGAATAGCCACGGAATCTGAAAAGGACCAGCGATCTGTCTTAGCAGATATTAAATGTATATAAAGCTACAGTAATGAAAACAATGTGGTGTTAGGGGCAGAAAAACCACTAATTTAGTTATTTGTGTGTTTTCTCCTTTTCTTAATTATGTCAATCACTACAAACTGGAAACAAAATGAAACCATATTCAAAGTGAAGAAACAAATGACAAACTAGGGAAATTTTTGCAATATATTAAAAAAGAAAAAGGTTATTGCATAAAGAATTCTCTAAAGATAGAGAATAGAGAAAATAAAAACAGAATAAAGTGAAGGGAATAGAAAGCTCAGAAACAATAAGAGCGTTTATAATATAAATATGCATATGATAAAATTACCATTTCATACCGTAGAGAAAAGATAAATCATTCAGTAAGTGATATTGGAACAAATGACCCAGCACTAAAAAAAAAAAAAAAAAAATTTAACTTAGATCTCTAATTCATATTACATAAAAATCAAATTAAACATCAAAATCAAATATTTTAAGGTGATATTTTTAACATGCTCTCAACACTGAAATTATTTTCAAATAATTAAAATTATAAATCATTAAAAAGTTAAAGTATAGATAAGTTTGTGAAAGGGACAATTTCCTAAGAAAGAAAAGAAATGAAAAAAATGTAAAGAAAATTGTGTGTCGATGTGAATATACTAAAATATAAAATGCTTATATATTGCAGAAAAGCCATATACATTTCATTCATATTTTCACATGCATTTATATAAAGTTTTGCAAAGTGCTTTCCTATGATTCTTTTTTTAAATCGAGTCATTTGACTTTCTAATTTAGGTATTCATGATTTCTCTCCTTAATTATGTCACTCTTATTAACTGAAAGCAAAATAAAATCACATTCAAAATAAAAAGGCAAACTAGGGACAAACTAGGGAAATATCCTAATCATATAAAAACAGGAAAAGTTTTTATATAAAAAATATCTCTAAAGACAGAGAATAGAGAAAATAAAATAAAATGGAGAAAAACGGGTAAAAGAATACGAATAGGTAATTTACTTAAAAAACAAAAATAATAACGAACATATAAAATGTGTTCAACCTCATCTGTGATGAACGAAATGCGAATTAAAACAATAGTATATATGTATTTTTGCCTATCAATTTGGAAAGAATATACATATATATGTATATATACATATATGTATATATATGTATGTACACATATGTATATATATATGTATATATGTATCACGCATGAGGGACAATAAAGCATGAGGCATGGTTAATAAAGAGCATGAACACCTTATCTGTGTTGTTTCTTTTGTCTACTCAGTCTTGGAATTAAGAATTTAACCTTATCTGAAAGAGTCACTAGCAACAGAATCAAGCTCAGGGTAACAAAGTGTGATTAAGAAAAACAACAACAAAAAAAAAGAGTTGAGCTTTAGCTCTGAGAGAGATGAAATTATAGCAACTTATCCCTCAACTAGCTGGCAAACAAATTCTTCACAAAACTCCATCTGGGCCTGGTCTTGGTTCAAGAAGCGGGGAGTTGCTATGCTGCATCCCCCAGAGAGAAGCTTTCTCTCCTGCAGAAGCCTGACCATGGAAGAGGAAGAGGGAAGATGATAACTGAGTAGGTAGGAAATGCTTCAGGGAAGCTCAAGGACAGACAGAGCAAGGTCACTCTGAATTTTCATGGTTCTACCCCAGCTGGAAGCAAGGAGCAAGGAGCAGGGTTTACTGAGGCCTTTGTTTTGTCTGACAAGGGCTGAGTGATTTTGAAATCATCCCCTTTAATCATTAAATTAGACTTTGCATTTTCCAAAGACACTACAAAAATGCACAAGTTGGGCGGTAGGCAAGTTGGAGGAGAAGAAGAGGCAGCTCGAATTAATGGGGGAAATTTCAGACAGTGAAAGCCCCGCATGAGGGATTTGGCCAGACAGCACGTTGGGAGCCTGTGGTTCATGGCTGCATCCGCCCTGCTGAGCAGGGGTTTTGACTGATTTCAGGAGCTGATGGGAAATTAATCAGGAGAGAAGCTGGGACATTTGCTGCCACCGAAATCGATGTGTCAGTTGCCTGTGACGTCATGAGTCACTTCTTTCCAAATACTTTCTTACCGCTGCAACTGGCCTCTTTCCTCTTCCATGGGCTTCTTTTAATGTGGCTGTTACTTACCTTTGATTGATTGTCTAAATAACCTTCATCTTCCCTTCAGGCTTCCCCCCAGATTCAGCTTGGTGGAGAGGAGAGCAGTAAGTTGAAATACAATATAGATGTTAACTTGTAGATCCAGCAGAGATGACTGGACAATATCCAATCTCAGTAAGGCTGAGGGGCTAACAGTGGGAATCACTCTGCTCCTGTCCAGCTCAACCTCTGCTGCTGATGGAGAGCAAGTCATTTTGCTTCTTTTAGCCCTAAGTCTACTCGTGAAAAGTTTAGGGGCTGGACTATGTGGTGGATAACATTTTTCCAGCTTTAGCATCTTAAGAGACTAAAGACGAACGAAGAGCAAGAACAAGAGATTCCTATAATGTCAGAAAACACTTGAAGAATACGCAACCACTTAATCTAAGAAATGCATATTGAAACAATGAGATACTTTTTTAAATCTCTGTGGTCAGCAAAGACTTAATAAAGAAATGACACCACCTTCCTCTGGGTCAGGGGAGGAAAAATGAGAGCTCTTGTTTGCTGTCGGCAGGAATACACATTTTTTAATAGGGCGGTTTATGCAGATGCATCAAAAGTCTCAAAATGAGCATCATCTGTGATCTGGCAATTCTATTAGCATGAGTTCTGAGGAAATAATCAGAGACTCATGAATAATTTTAAGTACAAAGGTTTTTATCACAGCATTATTTATACTATTGAAACCCAAAGGCTGATCTTCCTTTGCCCAGGACGAATTACGTGACACTCAATGGCAGGCTTGGGGACACTCAGAAGGTGCAGGATGAGCAAGACCCATATACATACTCAACATGCCAGGTATCTCCCTGCAATTCCTGATCCCGTCCACCCGTGCAGAGCCACTCTTTCAGAGATGATCCTGCCATGTGACCAAGGGAGACCCTGCCTTGTCCAGGTGGTTGTGGTCTTCTTTGTTGAAAGACCATCTTTGGCCCACCATTGGCTGCAGGACAAAGGGAACATACTATGGCTTGGTTCCTAAGGCCCTTCACAATTGAGTCTCACCCCATCCAGAAAGAGCTTATTGCCAACTTCCTTTCCATCGGCACTGCCTGCCTGTCCTTTCCTGTCACCATACGCACTCTGACCCCCAGTTACCAGGGAAACTGCTTTCTCTCCACCGTCCCCTTCTCCTATCTGAAGCCTTTCTTCCTTCAAAGGATGCTTCCAAGAAGTGTTCCCTGCCATTATTTGACCTCATCGCGTACATTGTCTAACATATTTTTGTGTGTATTGCATTTTTTTGCTCAGTTTTGTTTCAAGTTTGTCTGTCTTTTCGATTATAAGATCTCTGAAACTGGTACTATGTCTTATATTTGAAAGGTTGCATGATATAGGAGAAAGAACAGGATATGGAATCAGACAAACCTGGGGTTAAATCCTGCGTAATGTTGGGTAAGTTACTTAATCTCTCTGAGTTTGAGTTTTATCATTTATAAGATGGGGATAATAGTTATTTCACAGAGTTGTAGTGTGGTTGATGAGATCAATGTTAACCACCTGGTAAAATGCCTGCCCCACAGCACATACTCAGAAAATGTTAGTTCCCTCCTCTTTGTCCCACTTTGGAGGAGTTGAGCTTAGCACATAGCATCTTTAGATAAAATCTTGTCACCTAGCCCGTTCCCCAAAGGACACTAGGAGCAATGAGTGACCTATAGGGGAGGAGAGCAGCAGTTGGTGAACCGGGAAAGCCCCTGTATGGGTCTGGCCTGCTGGCCTCTTACCTGATGATTGTCAGGGGGATGAAGTACACCAGGAAGGCCACGATGGTCGTGTATGGGGTCTGGTAGGAGTCGTCGGGTCACAGGGCCCAGCACTGCACTTCACCATTGGAGAGTTTCCTTTTCCCAAATATGATAAGGGTGGGAATGGAGAATAGGAAAGAGAAGCTCCAGGCAATCACGCTGAGGACCTTGGCCTGCTTTTCTGCTCAGAGAAAAGAGAGGGATGCTTGGGCATCTGGAAACATCCTTTGGGAGCACGCTTGGCATCTAGTGTGAAAAAATATCATGGTGGAAGAGGGATTCTGGAACTCTCAGAGCCTCAGTTTCCTCATGCATAAAAAGGGGATAATAGGACCAGCATCTAAGGCTGATGCAGGGATTAAAAAGAGTATGCTTACACAGAAGCTGGAACACTGCCTGGTATAAGGTCAGTGTTCCCCAGTTTCTCCTCTTTTGCTTCCCCGATTTACCTGCTTGATTGAGATGTTGATGCACCCATTCCTAAAGTACTACGGAGCTCAGTTTGTACCACATACATTTGATAGGTTGCTGTGCGAATGCTTGTCTCTTGTACCTTGCCCATCCTCAAAGGCAGGGATGGGACTTTGGTCTGTCTGTCATCCTTCTCTTGTACCTAGCACTGTGAAGCACTGTGACAGTGTTTGAAAGCTGTTTGCCAAATGTTAAGTAGCCTTCTTTCATTTGAAGGAACAAGGGAGGAATTGTAAGGCAGAGAAAGAACACTGGGCTTGGTTCTGGAGAGCAGGGTTCATTCAAACCAAGCCCCTACACACTAGATTTGGGCTCTTTCAGATGTGATATTTTGACCTTGGGCAAATCACTCAGTCTCAGCCTGAGTTCTTCTCTAAAGTGGGATTTAAAAAAAAAATACACACTTTGCTCACCTAATGAAGTCATGATGGGGCTAGAGAGAGACAATTAATATACATGAGAGAGCTTTTTGAAAAGAGTTGTTTTGATGTGATGCTTTCTGTTAAGCTGTTGTTGAAGGTCTTCATCTTCATCCCCATTGTAGCTGTGCTGTCTGTGCTGACTGGTCTTGGCGGCCCTTCTTCATCCAGGGACAGGAGACCTCCCTCTACCTTCCAACTTTCAAATTGGAAAGCAGTTGCATGTTTCTGGGTGGGGAGGGAAATGTAGAGTCTGGTGGTATCGTAGAGAGGTGTGTAGGGTGTGGTCAAGGAGCTATAAGAAGTGAGAACAATTCTAGAAGAAACTAGGGACTCTAGTAGAATCTTCAATCCCAAATACTTGGGAGAATAATATCTGGGGTTCTGTTCTTGCTGAATTGTCACTCTGAAAAGAGTTATTAGAAAGATTTAGAAAACAGATATTACTGGCACACTGAACAAGCAGGAACCTTGGGGTGGAATTATAATACAGTCTTTTTAGGTCTTTCTGTCGTCACCGTACATGGATCAAGTGATCCAGTGGAGTGGGAGCTCTTCTGCTCCTGTTTGAAAACTCAGCCCCTTGATGTCAGTGATAATTACGTAGTTTAAAAGCCCCTGCAGTCACCTTACGTGGTAAACAGTGCTTCAATGTAGTAATGAACTTAAAAATTAATAAGTAGATGGGTTTTCCTGGTGGCGCGGTGGTTGAGAGTCCACCTGCTGATGCAGGGGACGTGTGTTCGTGCCCCGGTCTGGGAAGATCCCACATGCCGTGGAGTGGCTGGGCCCGTGAGCCATGGCCGCTGAGCCTGCGCGTCCGGAGCCTGTGCTCCGCAACGGGAGAGGCCACAACGGTAAGAGGCCTGCGTACCACAATAAATAAATAAATAAAATAAAAAACACGGACAAAATAAAATTTTTCCATGGTTAGACTAAACTCCAATTTTTCAAAGTATTGAGTATTTAAATTGTTTCCAATTATTTTGTATTATAAATAATTCATATGCGTCTCTTTGCACTGCTCTGGTTATTTCCTTAGGATGAACTCTTAGAAACTGAAGATTGGGGCAAATATAGCTAAGTTTCCCCCAAAGTGTCTACAATTTATGGCTCCCACTAGAAGTGTACAGAAGTGTCCTTTTCCTTATAGTTGCCCAGCACTGAGGATTTTTCCTCTTAGTCTAGTTATCTTGTTGGTAAGATTTCCTATCCAAATATTTAATCTTGCAGTTCTTCAATTAGCAGAAACAATAAGGGAAATAAAAATAGTTTTTACTAAATAAAAATTTTAAAATTATTTATAAATTGTAAACATACTTAAAAAGCAAAATGAGGGCTTCCCTGGTGGCGCAGTGATTGAGTCCGCCTGCCGATGCAGGGGACACGGGTTTGTGCCCCGGCCCGGGAAGATCCCACATGCCGCGGAGTGGCTGGGCCCGTGAGCCATGGCCGCTGGGCCTGCACGTCCGGAGCCTGTGCTCCGCAACGGGAGAGGCCACAACAGTGAGAGGCCCACGTACCTTAAAAAAAAAAAAAAAAGCAAAATGACAAATAGGAAATATTTGTATATGACAAGCAAAGGGCTAATATCCTTCTTATAAAGAACTCTGGCAAAGAAATAAGATCACACCAATTGAAAAAGTGGGCAAAGGACATGAAAAAATTTTGAGAAATTTTTAAGAAACAAAGCGACAAGTAAATGAAAGATATATAGAAATGATCTTTTTGACTACTAAAGAACTGCAAGATTTCTTTCCTAGAAAGATATTTTCCTCACCAAAATGATGAACGTTTTACCCATACCCATACCCTCTTATGTTTAAAATTTTTGCTTTTTCAATCTAATTGGAATTTACTTTGTAATTAACTGTGACATGTAGTGATCTATTTTTTTTAAATGGCTAGACAGCTATTCTAACACGATACACTGGCAAATTCATTCTTTTCTAACTGATTTGGTATTCTATATGCTTTAGATAGGTTCCAGTATCATATTGTTATAATTATCAAAGTTGTATATTATATTTTCATACCTGGCACTATATATCTCTCTTCATTATGGGTTGATGGTTTTCTAATTACTCTCACAGTTATTTTTACTAAAGAGCTTTAAAACTGACAACTCCTCTGGAGTTGCTGGCTTAGGAAATAACCACTTTAGTAAAAAGCAATAAAACATCAGTAAAAATGTGCCCCCCCATTTCTGCTCTCCTTCCCTTGGTTTTGTTACCATTGCCATGTGCTTGCTCAGCCACAGGAGAGTTCCTCCTGGCTTCCACTGGCTCCATTTTCTATGCTGCTCTGTGGGGAATCTCTTTCTCCCGCCTTCTCTCAGCTCCGTCACATAAACCCCCAACCCTGCCCCTCACAGCTGCCCTTACATTCTAACGTGCTGGAGCAGCAAGATGACTCTAGCCCAAGGTTCTCTGGACCTTCTTACACCCTGTTCCACCAACTACCACATCCTATCACCGTGCGGATCTTTTCAGCTTCCTGAAAGGCCATGCAGCTTTCCTAGGGGGCTTGGCATCCTTGTTAATATTTAATCTGCTCCCTGTGTGCTGGGAATTCCTTGAAGTTTCTGGTCTTTGGATGGCGTCTTTCCTTGGCTCCCATCCCAGCTGCAGGTCTCCTCCTATTTGTAGGCTTCTTCTATGACTTCAGTTGGGATTGGGCAGAGGAAGGGAAAACGGCGAATTTCTGTTTCCAAGCTTGCATCTTTCCCTGAAGCTATTAGAGATGATTATTTTCCAAGTGCCCTAAATGAAGCGTCTATTAATTTTATAGTGAGGAAGTAAATTGCTTTACATCTTTTAAAGAACACTATAATATTCATTCCTGCCTTTCCTGTAATTTAGGACATGATTTATAATATTGCGCAGTATCTCCCAGAACCAGTCCTATTTCCCATAAGCTAAACAGTTGATTAATTTTTATCTAATGAATATGGTGGTGAGACATGTAACTGACCATGTTTCCCTCTTGACTGTGGAGCCCAAAGCCTCGACCTCCAGCAAGTGTCCTGGGACACCCCTCACATGTTTTCTTATACTTAAGTTCACTTTACTCCTATTTCTTTCGCCTTGAAATACTCTGGTGTGGGTGTCTTTTTGTACACCAAATGCAATCCTTCCCAGAGCCTGCAGGACGTAAATAAGTGTTTGGCTGAGTAAGAGTATCACACTTTTGCATACATATATCATAAAATGTCTCTCCCATTTACCCTCGTGCCCTCCCCTGCATCCTTCTCTGCCGGAGAAGATGCTAGAGCATGACACTGTCTGGAAAGCTTGGTGCGAATTGCACACCTTCCTACACTCACACAACCTAAAAAAGCCTGAGAAACAGGTATAAATTCGATCTTAAAATTACTTTCAATTGCACACAACACACTGATATGTTTCTGGTATAAAACTTCCCTAAAGGCATGTAAGTCCCTGTGTTCTCTATGGAGAGTCCAGCTCCCATCCCCAGACGTGAGGACTAGTTGGTGTACATTTTTGCAGGCAGTTGTTTGTTATTCTGAGACCTCACATTTTCTTGCATTCTCTCACACTCTTCTCTCTCTTTCTGTACACAATATATAGCATTGTTTTGAGTTTTTCTTTACAATAATGTTATCATACAGTATGATACTGCATGTATGTTGTTTTTATTACTCAATATATGATGTAGATATTTTCATGTCAATGCATATTACTCTCCATGGCTCTGCCACCTCCTCACTGAGAGACAGTAATCAAGGACACCTAAACTGAACCCAGACCATCTGGGTTCAAATCCTGCCTCTGCACCTACTAGCTGTATGACCTTGGGCAAACTACTTTAACTCTTTGAATTGTAATTGCCCAGATTAAGATGCAAATAATAATAGAATTGACATCACAGAGCTGTTGTGAGGATTAAAGTATTTAACATATGTAAAGAACTTAGAATCACGAATAGCACATAGTATGCACTCAATGAACCTAATCTACTGAAACTTCTACATAGGATGCTAGCCTTTCCTCCATTGAGGGACACCAAGGTTAGCATTGAATTCCTGCTATTCTAAGCAATGCTGCAACACACAACACATGCGTGTGCATGCACACATGTGAGTATTTGTCCAGAGAAGATACCAAGAAGTAGAATTTTTATGTCAAAAGGCTGCACATTTTATATTTTATTAGATATTATTAAGTTGCCATTCAAAGTATCTGTGTCAGTACTGCCTGATGTATTGAGTAGTATCTGATGACATTAATTCTACTTATTCTAAAGTTCTGCTTGCTCTATTAATTTTGCTTCCTTAGTTGTAAATTCTGCAGAATGGTATTTTAAACGTACTATCTATTTTCCACAGTTTGGCTTTTGTCACATTTTTTGTGATATTTGATTGCACCTCATTTTTGTAGGCAAGGTTTCCTATTAGGTTCTTCATTTTATTATTTTCACAGCCTGCTTGGGAAAGTGTAGTATGTTGGCTTCTTATTTGCTTTTGGGGGTCAAAGAGGTAAGTGGGCTCTGCCTGTGGGCGGAGGAATGGACAATTAGTCCTGTGACTAGGTACCCACCATCATTCCAAGCTGTCATTGCTTCCCAGGGCCCCACTCTTTCTCCAAATCCAATATCTCCACTACTTGGAAGCAGAGACCTCCATCCCTCCTGCACGCCTGGGAAGGGGAAGAGCAGTGGGAAGGGAGATGTGCTGTGATGAAATGTCCTCATTGTACTCCAGGAATCATCCTGCCAGTTTCCTGGAGTCCTTCTTGCTCTGGACATTTACACGATCTATTTAGGAAGACCTCTGCCATATCGCTGCATCATCATCTGTGTGTATTGTGGGTTGTGTGGTTTCAGCCTTCCCTCTGACCCATCTGCTTCCTTCTTTCAGGGATTCTTTGCTACCTCTGGATCAAAGAGGGTTTTCCTTGTTTCTATTATAATTATAAATTAAAACATCTTTCCAATTATTTCCATGGTTTTAGGGTAAGGAGAGCAAGGTGCTTTTTTCTGCAAAGTAAGCAAGTAGAAGTGGGAGTGTTCTTTAGTTTGGATAGGTATGCGTGTTGACACTGCTCTTAAAAACAAAAAACAAAAACCTGGCAGCGTCAGCGTCAAGGTAAATGGTCACAAAGTAGGCCCAGCAAAGCACCTTTCCTAGTGGCTCTTGGCCATCCATAGAAGCCATCAGCATTTTCCCAGGCACCCAAACTTTCTTTTCTACATCTTTTTGGACAATCAGACTCATGAAGTTGGGGAGGAAGTGGAAGAGGAGAAGAAAGGGGAAGGAAAAGACCATTACTAAGAGGATAATATCAGTGAAAACCCTCACCCAAGGATCGTACTTGTTTGAGCCAGCTCACCTCCTTGCAGGAACTTCATGGGGTAGATGATGGCATGGTACCTGTCTATGCGGAGGGACACCAGGACATAGGTAGAGGCATAGAGCAGCACAACCTGAAGACAGAAATGAGAGGTGAGTGGCCTCACAGAGGTGAGGAAATGCACATCATGGAAAGAAGAGCATTTTGTGCTATTTAGAAACCTTGGCACTGAACCAAGGGATGGATGACGTTTGGAGTATGGACAGGAATGACTGACTCCCATGTCAGGAAGAAGATTGCTGTTCGTGGTGCTGGGATTTGCACTGCTAGCTGTGACAAGTGAGAGTGCTTCCAGCTCTCACTTGCTCACTCATTCACTTGGCTTTTCGGAGACGCTGCATTTCTCCAAGGATCAGTCCCTCTTGACATTTGCGTGGTACATGTGTTTGTAATTGACTTTTAAAGCTAAACTAATTTTCTCTGCCACAATTGACATTCCAGAATAATTAGAAACAAACATTCATTTGCCTTTAATCAATGTGAGTTGTTGAGAGATGATAGAAGGGATCTGGCTTCAGGGAGCCCATGTGCTGTTTTGAATCATTTATCACCATCTGTGCTGACACTCTCAGAGCTCCCCTTCCTCATCCACTTCTGCAGCAGAGCTGTTCACCAGGGTCAGCCCTTGGGTCCCCTCTTCTTCCTTCCCACCCTCTCTTTTATTAAGCTTACCCATGCCCTTTAGTGATATTTGCATACTTTGCAGAGAAGGAAATTGGGATATAAGAGGTTAATATCTCTTCTGTGAAGAGCATAGTCAAAAGGTAATTAAATGAAATACCCCTGAAAAGATGATCAGGGTGGAAATTTTTCAAATAACTTTGAGCCTCATTTCTACCAGGAGTCTAGCCATATCACTGCTTTGTAACCTTTGGGTCAAATTCAGAGTGGTAGAAAAGTAACTCGAAGAGCGAAATCTAAGGGTGAGTGTCTGAATTTCTTATAAGATGAAATAGAAATAACATGACTTTGGTAGTAACCTTTGTCTGAATTTGTATCTTTTTGTTCATTCCCTGGCTCAGACAAACAACGATCAACTACATCGTTGTTCTTTATTATTTTTATCTCTGTAACACTACCACAAATGCATCCCAGCATCAGTGTTGTAGAAGGTGCCATAGGGAGGGCGTTCTGAAGACTGATCAGAGATTGAAGGCTCCCCTGAGGGATATAAGAAGAAATGCTAGTCTTGCTAAAAAGGTGATGAACGGTCAGAGAGAGAAATGATGGCCAAATTTTACAACAACAAAATTAAGATGACTGTCTCCTTAGAGAAAACTGGGATTTTTACGTGGGATCCATGAACTCAGAATTGTTAAGGCTGGCCACACTCAGTTGAAGAGATGGCATCAGAGAAGGATGGGAAGGAGAGCTCCCAAGGGCAGAACCCCATCGGGTAGAGTGTTGTGATGAGACGGTCATAAGAATGGCGGCATCCGCGGCTGTGTTGAGTGAGATGGCTCACACAAGTTCAGAATCTGAAGCAGGAGGAAAGGTCACAGTAGAGTGCCCAGAGGAGCAGGCAAAGTCAATAAAAAGAGATCTACTTTGAGACACAGTCAAAAAGAGTATTTAACTTCAGGAGTCTTCAAACATCTAGGCAGGGTGGGAGGGAGATGCAAGAGGGAGGGAATATGGGGATATATGTATATGTATAGCTGATTCACTTTGTTATACAGCAGCAACTAACACAACAATGTAAAGCAATTATACCTCAATAAAGATGTTAAAAAAAAATAGAGTGATGACCAAACGTATACTGAGCAACTGAAAACTAAAAGAAGGCATTCATTACAGTACTACTGTTAGACAAATTAAATTCAAAGCAAAAAGCACTACATGGAATAAAGGGATTATTTATAGTGATAATAGATACAAGACACAATGGCAATAGAATATTAATAAACCTAAATGTAACAAGTAACATAACACTAAATACATAACTAAGATGTTCAAAGTTCTACAGAGGAAAAAAACACAATAATACATAGCTAGAAATAATTAAACAAACTGTAAGAATAATACACATTATTGTAAAATATCTAGGCAATATTTCAAAAATTAGTCATAAACTAAACTACCAAGAAGAAAACCCCTCAATAGATTCCAAAAAGTGGAATTTATACAATTCACATATCTAAAACAACACGCAGTAAAAGCTGAAATTAGTATCTTCTTTTTTTTAAAATACCACTTGGAAATGTAAACACCCTTATAATTAACTTGAGTCAAGAAGGAAATTAAAGTATAATTATAGTCAATTCATAAATGTCAACAATGAAAATTCTACATGTCAACAACATATGGGATACCATTTGTAGAACAGATGGCAGCTTGAGGACATATGTCTAAATTCTCACTACCCCACCCTCAATTCTGACAAAAATGACCTAGGAAATATGAAACCAAAAAAACAAAAAAATTCTTGCAGAAAAGTGAGACTTAAATGCAGAAAACTTAAAAATTTTTATTTAGAAAAATGCCAGATTGGATTCATTTAAAGTAGAATCTCTGAACCGACTTTTAAAAAAAGTCAATATACTTTATTTTTTAGAACAATTTTACTTTTACAGAAAAAATTGAGCAGATAAGACAGAGAGTTTCCATATTAGCCCCCCTTCCCCACACTTTCTCCTCTTATTAACATCTTACGTTAGTGTGGTCAGTTTTTTAAAATTGATGATCCAATATTGATACATTATTATTAACTAAAGTCCAAGGTTTATATTGAGATTCGCTCTTTGTGTTGTACAGTTCCATGGGTTTTGACAAATGCATAATGTCATTTATCCATTATTACAGTATCATGCAGAAGAGTTTCACTGTCCTAAAAATCCCTTGTGCTTTATCTATTCAATCCCTCCAAATCCCTGGCAACCACTGATCTTTTTACTGTCTCCATGGTTTTTCCTTTTCCAATGTCATGTAGTTATAATCATACAAAAGTAGCCTTTCTAGACTCGCTTCTTTCACCTAGCAATGTGCGTTTAAGATTCCTCCATGACTTTTCATGGCTTGATAGCTCATTTTGGCTTATTTATCCATTCAGCTTTTGAGGGGCATCTTACTTTTAGATTCTGGCAATTATGAATAAAACTGCTATAAACATTATTATGCAGGCTTTCGTGTGGATATAAGTTTTCAACTCAATTAGGTAAATACCTAGGAGCACAATTGCTAGATCGTATGGTAAGAGTATGTTAAATTTTATAAGAAACTATGAAACTGTCTTCTAAAGTGTACCATTTTGCATTCCCACAAGAAATGAATGAGACCTCCTGTAGCTACCCATTCTCAGTACCATTTCATATCTTCAATTAAAAAAATTTTTTTAGCCATTCTAATAGGTGTGTAGTGGTATCTCGTTGTTTTTCTTTGTAATTCCCTAATGCCATGTAATGTTGAACTTCTTTTCATATGCTTGTTTGTTATCTGTGTATCTTCTTTGGTGAAGTGTCTGTTCAGTTCTTTTGCCCATTTTGAAGAGGGTTGTTTGTTTTCTTATTGTTGAGTTTTAGGATTTTGTTGTATATTTTGGATATAAATTCTTTATCAAATGTATGTTTTGCATATTTTTTCTCATCTGTGCCTTGTTTCTCCAGTCTCTTGACAGTGTCTTTTGCAGAGAATAAATTTTAAATTTTCATAAAACGCCAACTTTCAATTTTTTCTTTTATGGATTGTGCTTTTGATGTTGTATCTAAAAAAATCATTGAAAGACCCAAAGTCCCCTAGATTTTCTCCTATGTTATTTTCTAGTAGTTTTATAGTACTGCATATTTCATTCCAGTCTGTGATCCATATTTAGTGAGTTTTTGTGAAATGTGTAAAGTTGGTTGGATTCTTATTTATTTATTTTTGCAAGTGGATGTCCAATGACTCCAGCAGCATTTCTTAAACAGGCTATCCTTTCTCCATTGAATTGTCTTTGCTCCTTTGTCAAAGATCAGTTAGACTTTTTGTGTGTATCTGTTTCTGGGCCGTCTATTCTGTTCTGTTTGTTGATTCTTTTCCAATATCATGCTGTCTTGATTTCTGTAACTTTATAGTAATTCTTGAAATCAGATAGTGTCAATCTTCCAACCATGTTCTTCTTTTTCAATATTGTATCTGCTATTCTGTGTCTTTTGCCTTAAACTTCAGCATTTGTCCATATCTATAAAATAACTTGGTGGGATTTTGATTGGGATTGCATTGAATTTATAAATCACATTGGGAAGAATTAACATCTTAACAATAGTGAGCCTTCCTATCTATGAACATGGAATATCTATACATTTTAAGATATTGTTTAATTTTTTTTAAACAGAGTTTTCCCAGTTTTCTTTATATTGATCTTGCATATATTTTGTTAGATTTATACCTAAATATTTCATTTATCTGGTGCTAACATAAATGGTACTGTGTTTTTAACTTTAACTTCAAATTGTTTATTGCTGGTATATGAAAAAACAACTGGCTTCTGTATATTAACCTTGTATTCTGCAACCTTGCTATTTTTCACTTAATTGTCTACATAGACAAACTTCTCATCTGTGAACAAAGATGTTTTTATTTCATCTTTCCCAATCTATGTACCTTTTATTTCTTTTTCTAGTTCTTTGGAATTAGTTGGAACTTCCAGTATGATGCTGGATAAGAGTGTTGAGAGGAGACATCCTCGCCTTGTTTCCAATCTTAAGAGGAAAGCTTCTAATTTCTCACCATTAAGTATGAGGTTAGTTGTAGGTTTTTTGTAAATGTTTATTATCAAGTTGAGGAAGCTTTTCTCTATGCATAGTTTTCTGAGAGTTTTTATCATGAGGGGGTATTAGATTTTGTCAAATGCTTTTTCTGTATCTATTGATATGATCATATAATCTTTTCTTACCTTTTGTTGTTATGAATTACATCAATTGAATTTTGAATGTTGAACTGGCCTTGCATACCTGGAATAAACCCCACTTGGTCATAGTGTATGAGGAAATAATGAGAAGTCTGCTGTCTGGAAGGCGGCCCTCACCTGACCATGCTGGCACACTGATCTTGGATTTCCAGCTGCCAGAACTGTGAGAGATAAATGTTTATTTTTTATAAGCCACCTACTCTGTGGTATTTTTGTTATAGCCGCCTAAATGGACTAAGACAGCCAGAATACGTCAAAAGGAATAGTAACCCAGAAATTTTACCTAATGCTTGAAATATGAATGTTTATGTTCTTATTGTTTCTTATTTGTATTTTCTTTATATAGGTATTATTTTTAACAACCAAAAAAAAAAAAACCATGAAAGAAATCTTAGAAATTTTGCTTCTCCTTTCAACTAGGAAGAAGTGAGCAGTTTGTTGCATCAGAGTGCAGGGTTTTATATTATCTTCCTTATGAAGAATCCGAGAGCTAATTTTGGTGTCAGTTTGTCTCATCACATTTGAAAGGTGCTACATACCTGCACATAGCGGACTACTCAGCAAACCAGATCAGGTGCCATGAAGTCTCCAGTGAATCTCCCAATGATATCTGTCAAGATGTTAACCAGTCCTGTGAAAGAGTCTAACAAAAACACACAAGTGGTTGATTTCAGCCTCTTTCAAATTTGCAGCTATGCTACAGTAGAAATGAATTCCTGGGGAGATTTTTTTTTTTTTTTTTCTGATTTGTTAGGTGGCCGTTAAGGGAATGTAAGACAAGGCAGGAGTTACTTGACTTACTAGAGCCTTTTTTTTTCTGATTTGTTAGGTGGCCGTTAAGGGAATGTAAGACAAGGCAGGAGTTACTTGACTTACTAGAGCCTCACGCCACTCAGATGTACCTACTTAGGAAGGAGTTTTGAAATGACTAAAGAGGAATTATATTAATCACAGAGTTGACCTTTTAAGTCAGAGGAGAGGAGTTTTAAAGGTGTTTAGACCTGTACTAAAACAAGGACTGTGTGAGGATCAATAAAGTGCAAAACTGAGAAAAGGAAAATATTTATTCTCATGAAGCCCCTCAAAATTTCCCTTTCTGCACCCATCATTTTACAACTTGGACCTCTCGTTACCTCCCTACATCCAAGTACGGTCCCCTTCCCCAGTTTCCTCTGCTTTCTTCTTCTTTCCCCTTTCAAATCCACCTTTGGAAAAAGTCAAGTGCGTGATTTGTCAATTTCATTGACTTAGTTGGTTAAACTACAGAGGAATTGAGGCCAAGATATGAGACCAAGGTTAGAGATTTTGTGCTCATTTCTAAAGTTACAGACTATATAAGTTGTACGGATGTCTCCAGAAGCTATGGTAAAATATGCTGTATGTCTAGAAGTTCCTTCTCCCCCCATCCCCATGACAAATATCTTTAATTGATTATGTGGTCCAGAATCTTTCTCAAAACAGTGCTTCAGGGATTCTCTGCTGATTGATGAATAGGACTGGAATTTAAGACTGATTCACTGACTTAGGGTCACTTTCTTGGGAGATGAGTTATAACACTTTGTCCAGGACCTGAGAGGCAGGAGGGTAAATCTTCTCTTTCTGGATCTTCACCATTAATAGGGTGAAGTCTGAGCCGCTAGTTTAGCATCAAAGCCTTCCATGATCGGGTGTTGCCTGCCTCTTGCCAAGTCCCCAGCTGGCATTTTTATATTGAACACCAGTGTTCTGCCTGTCTCTTCCTTTTTGTTTCTCTATAAGTAACAACAATTAGAAGCATTGGCAAGCACATGGGAACTACCAGAAAATTGTCAGAAATATTGGAGGAGAGAAATCTCACGGCAGTTCTGGATAATCAGAGAAGTTCTAACTGAGAAGGTCAGATGAGAGCAGGGTCTTCAGAGATGTGGGCTTGTGATTTGATCAAATAGGAATTTTACAGAGCTTTTCATGGCAGATGTGGACTCATTGTATGAGTGGAATGGACATTGGAATTACTTGGATATGCTCTTTTGGTTTACTTATTCCTTAATTTAAAAATAATGAGAAAAAAACCCCCCAAGCTTATGTTTCTCTAGATCTAAGTGTTCTATGAACAGTTATAATGCACTTCAGTAAAAAAACTTTCCCCTTGGAGCTCAAGCTTAAATAAGCCCATCTCTGGGAGGAGACTATCAATAGACTGTGCCACTGCATTTGTTATTTGTTATTAAGCAAATGCTGCTCAATCTGATCAGTAAAAGCTATTTAGTTGCCTAAGTAATTGAGGACAATGCAAATAAGCCTTTCCTAAATGGTAATCAACAGGACCTTAGGAACAAAGTGTACACTTTAAAGGCTTAATTACTTCCATGTATTACTCTTGCTTTTTAAAATTTCTTCTGTGAACGATTCTAGGAAACTGTTACACTCAGAAAAGTCAAAACCAGCTCCCGGCATGCTTTAGTGTTCCTTTGACAGGTTCTTGAGGGTTCCCAGTCCAAGCCTGAATATGGTTGGAGTGGGGAGAAGTCAAAATGAGATGACACCTGAGCTGAACCCTGGAGGGTCAGTAAGGATAGGTCAGGGGAAAGGGAGGGAAGGACATTGATTTGGCACAGATGACAGCATGAACAAAGTTATGGAGGTGAGACAAAGTGAGATGAGAAATTAAATGGCTTGTGCATATGAAACAACAACAATTTGTTGAAGCATAAAATAGGTGCTTGAAAGTGGCAAGAAATGGGCATGGAGAGACAAGAATCCAGGGAAGGGTCTTATGTGCCAATTAAAGGAGCTTTTGTTTTTTCATATACTGAGGGAACAATTAAATGTTTATGTACTCAGACATGTTTTAAATAGATTTCTTTAGTTACTGTAGTGGTTGTGGCAGGGAGGGAGGGGGAGATCAGTTTGGTAGTTCCAGTACTGGAATTACCATGTAGATTTGTTAGGGAACTGTGCAGAAGTTCAAGAAAGAGATCATGACAATGAAAACACGATGACCCAAAACCTATAGGATGCAGCAAAAGCAGTTCTAAGAGGGGAGTTTATAGCAATACAATCCTACCTTAAAAAACAAGAAACATCTCAAATAAACAACCTAACCTTACACCTAAAGCAATTAGAGAAAGAAGAACAAAAAAACCCCAAAGTTAGCAGAAGGAAAGAAATCATATGGATCAGATCAGAAATAAATGAAAAAGAAATGAAGGAAGCTATAGCAAAGATCAATAAAACTAAAAGCTGGTTCTTTGAGAAGATAAACAAAATTGATAAACCATTAGCCAGACTCATCAAAAAAAAAAAAGGGAGAAGACGCAGATCAATAGATTTAGAAATGGAAAAGGAGAAGTAACAACTGACACTGCAGAAATACAAAGGATCATGAGAGATTGCTACAAGCAACTATATGCCAATGAAATGGACAACCTGGAAGAAATGGACAAATTCTTAGAAATGCACAGCCTTCTGAGACTGAACCAGGAAGAAATAGAAAATATGAACAGACCAATCACAAGCACTGAAATTGAGACTGTGATTAAAAATCTTCCAACAAACAAAAGCCCAGGACCAGATGGCTTCACAGGCGAATTCTATGAAACGTTTAGAGAAGAGCTAACACCTATCCTTCTCAAACTCTTCCAAAATATAGCAGAGGGAGGACACTCTCAAACTCATTCTACAAGGCCACCATCACCCTGATACCAAAACCAGGTAAAGATGTCACAAAGAAAGAAAACTACAGGCCAATATCACTGATGAACATAGATGCAAAACTCCTCAACAAAATACAGGCAAACAGAATCCAACAGCACATTAAAAGGATCATACACCATGATCAAGTGGGGTTTATCCCAGGAATGCAAGGATTCTTCAATATACGAAAATCAATCAATGTGATGCACCATATTAACAGATTGAAGGAGAAAAACCATATGATCATCTCAATAGATGCAGAGAAAGCTTTCAACAAAATTCAACACCCATTTATGATAAAAACGCTCCAGAAAGTAGGCATACAGGGAACTTACCTCAACATAATAAAGGCCACGTATGACAAACCCACAGCCAACATCGTCCTCAATGGTGAAAAACTGAAACCATTTCCACTAAGATCATGAACAAGACAAGGTTGCCCACTCTCACCACTGTTATTCAACATAGTTTTGGAAGGTTTAGCCACAGCAATCAGAGAAGAAAAAGAAATAAAAGGAATCCAAATTGGAAAAGAAGAAGTAAAGCTGTCAGTGTTTGCAGATGACGTGATACTATACATAGAGAATCCTAAAGATGCTACCAGAAAACTAGTGGAGCTAATCAAAGAATTTGGTAAAGTAGCAGGTTACAAAATTAATGCACAGAAATCTCTGGCATTCCTATACACTAATGGTGAAAAATCTGAAAGTGGAATTAAGAAAATGCTCCCATTTACCATTGCAACAAAAAGAATAAAATATCTAGGAACAAACCTACCTAAGGAGACAAAAGACCTGTATGCAGAAAATTATAAGACACTGATGAAAGAAATTAAAGATGATACAAATAGATGGAGAGATATACCATGTTCATGGATTGGAAGAGTCAACATTGTGAAAATGACTATACTACCCAAAGCAGTCTACAGATTCAATGCACTCCATATCAAACTACCACTGGCATTTTTCACAGAACTAGAAAATAAATCTCACAATTTGTATGGAAACACAAAAGACCCCGAATAGCCAAAGCAATCTTGAAAAAGAAAAACAGAGCTGGAGGAATCAGGCTTGCTGACTTCAGACTATACTACAAAGCTACAGTAATCAAGACAGTATGGTACTGGCACAAAAACAGAAATAGAGGGCTTCCCTGGTTGCGCAGTGGTTGAGAGTCTGCCTGCCGATGCAGGGGACACGGGTTCATGCCCCAGTTTGGGAAGATCCCACATGCCGCGGAGCAGCTGGGCCATGGCCACTGAGCCTGCATGTCCGGAGCCTGTGCTCCGCAACGAGAGAGGCCGCGACAGTGAGAGGCCTGTGTACCACCAAAAAAAAACCAAACAGAAATATAGATCAATGGAACAGGATAGAAAGCCCAGAGATAGACCCACGCACATATGGTCACCTTTTCTTGATAAAGGAGGCAAGAATGTACAGTGGAGAAAAGACAGATTCTTCAATAAGTGGTGCTGGGAAAACTGGACAGCTACATGTAAAAGAATGAAATTAGAACACTCCCTAACACCGTACACAAAAATAAACTCAAACTGGATTAAAAACCTAAATGTAAGGCCAGACACTATTCAACTCTTAAAGGAAAACATAGCAGAACACTCCATGACATAAATCACAGCAAGATCCTTTTTGACCCACCTCCTAGAGAAATGGAAATAAAAATAAACAAATGGGACCTAATGAAACTTAAAAGCTTTTGCACAGCAAAGGAAACCATAAACAGGACCAAAAGACAACCCTCAGAATGGGAGAAAATATTTGCAAATGAAGCAACTGACAAAGGATTAATCTCCAAAATTTATAAGCAGCACATGCAGCTCAATATCAAAAAAACAAACAACCCAATCCAAAAATGGGCAGAAGACCTAAATAGACATTTCTCCAAAGAAGATATACAGATTGCCAACAGACACATGAAAGAATGCTCAACATCATTAATCATTAGAGAAATGCAAATCAAAACTATAATGAGGTATCACCTCACACTGGTCAGAATGGCCGTCATCAAGAAATCTACAAACAATAAACGTTGGAGAGGGTGTGGAGAAAAAGGAACCCTCTTGCACTGTTGGTGCGAATGTAAATTGATACAGCCACTTTGGAGAACGGTATGGAGGTTCCTTAAAAAACTAAAAATAGAACTACCATACGACCCAGCAATCCCACTACTGGGCATATACCCTGAGAAAACCACAATTCACAAAGAGTCATGTACCTCAATGTTCATTGCAGCTCTATTTACAATAGCCAGGGCATGGAAGCAACCTAAGTATCCATCAACAGATGAATGGATAAAGAAGATGTATACATATGTATATACACATATATGCAATGGAATATTATTCAGCCATAAAAAGAATGAAATTGAGTTATTTGTAATGAGGTGGATGGACCTAGAGTCTGTCATACAGAGTGAAGAAAGTCAGAAGGAGAAAAACAAATACCGTATGCTAATATATATATTTGGAATCTAAGAAAAAAAAAAAAAAGGTCATGAAGAACCTAGGGGCAAGATGGAAATAAAGATGCAGACCTACTAGAGAATGGACTTGAGGTAATGGGGAGGGGGAGGGGTAAGCTGGGACAAAGTGAGAGAGTGGCATGGTCATATATACATTACCAAATATAAAATAGATAGCTAGTGGGAAGCAACCGCAGAGCACAGGGAGATCAGCTCTGTGTTTTGTGACCACCTAGAGAGGTGGGATAGAGAGGGTGGGAGTGAGGGTGACCCAAGAGGGAAGAGATATGGGGATATATTTATATGTATAACTGATTCACTTTGTTATAAAGCAGAAACTAACACACCATTGTAAAGCAATTATACTCCAATAAAGATGTTAAAAAAAAAGAAAAAGAAAGAGATCGCTGGTACCTAGTATATATCAAATTGGAGTAAAAATATAGAGAAAGATGCAAAATTGACATGTATTTTATAAGGTAAAATAAGAAGGATTTGGTGACTATTAGATGTTTTAAAGGTGAGGTAGAGGGAGAAGTTGACAACGTATTGAGTTGGCCAAAAATTTCGTTCAGGTTTTTTGTGACATCTTACAGAAGAAGCCAAACGAACTTTCGGGCCAACCCAATGTTAAGGTCCTGGCTTATGCGGCCCTGGTAGATGATGGCGCCTCCTGCAAATACAGGAGGATAAGCTCACTCTGTTTGGGTTGCTTCCAGGCTTCCTAAGATTTTGTGTGAACATAAGTTTTCATGTCCTCAGGGTAAAAGCTCAGGAGTAGACTGTTGGGCCATAGGGTAAGTATGGCTTTTCAGGAGAAACTGCTCAACAGTTTTACGGAGTTGCGGCACCACAGTGATGCTCACCGAAAAAGTATGATTCAGTGCTTCTGCATCCTTATCAGCACTTGGTATTGTCTGTATGTTTTCTTTCAGTCATTTGACAATGTATGCAGTGGCCTCTCATTATGGCTTCAATGTGCATTTCCCTAATGGTTAATGACATTGTTGCTCTGGTCATCCTCACCCTGTACAGGCTTCAAATTCCTCTTTGGATGCTCTGTTATGGTGGGAGCTGGGGTACTGGAGAGTTTTAATGCTGCACTCTCGGCTTTCAGATGCATCTCTATTTCTGTAGCACTGTTACGGTTTACCACGCAATGCTTGCTAAGCTGGTGGTTGTAATGCTCTGTTTTGTCCTGGCTCAGCCTCAGTCTCACATAGACCTGTGCACCTGGGCCTTGGGGCTGGGACATTTTCAGTGTTCCAATTCCTCCCTCCCATGGCAATCAAACTCCTGCCTTGTATCTGTGGTGGGTCGTGTGTGGGAGAGAGTTTCAATCTCTTCCTCTAGTGGTAGGAGACTTCTAATGGCATTGGTATAGTATCCTGGACCAGCTGCTTTATACCTCCATCCCAAAGACTGAGGGTTTTTAATGTTTCTGTGCCCTTCTCTGTGCTTTGGGGGCAATAGAATTTGGTCCCACGGTGGCCTACGGTTTTTATTGAGAGAAGTGACTGGCAGGAGGGCAGCATTTCATGCCTTTCCTGCAGGCATAGCCTAAACCTTCCTGTATACCTGCACACCGTCTCTATAACAACGCCTCAATTCTGCCATTGCGGTGTGGAAGCAGCCATGGGCACTCCTCTAACTGAATGGGCATGGCTGTGTCCCAATAAAACTTTATTTATAAACATGGGCTTTGGGCTGAAATGGCCTGTGGGCTGTAGTTTGCCAACCCCTGGTCTACAGAATAAACTCCAAATGCCTTGTTGTGACTTTGGGATCCTTCCTGCCTTTCTCTTCAGTGTGATCTTTTCTCATCCTATCCTAAATTCATACTTCAAGAGAAACCCTTTCAACCAGCACATTAATAGTGACATCCAGTTAGTTGGTCAAAACATTGGTTAAAGAAAGGAAGCGCACCCACAAACTCGTCTTAAAATATCTTAACATAAAACATTCACGGACATTTATTTGTCTTTTCTTTAACCTAGGGCCAAGACTTTTATTTGATTTTATGCCTCATCTTTTTTTGTGTGCCTAATGCATTTTTTATGATTGCCAGTTCTGGTTTCTTTAGATTAGAATGAGAACTTGAGATATCAGCAAAGCAATTTGAGACAGAATTTCATTGTAGGGATTTTTAATAATCCTCCTTCATTCTTTTATAGTTCCATTCTCTGGGCTTAATTCTATTGCAACTTCTTTCAGTGACTCAGTAAAAATAAAAAAGGCAAGTCTTTTCAAAGTATCCGACTTAATTTTCACAGAAACAACAACTCTTCGATGTTGTTTACGTTCATTATATAATTTCAGTAATGAGTACAACTGGCATAAACTGACTAGAAACAAACATCTGTGACTCAGATAACCCAGGAGGTGGAAGCAGAAATGGACGGGCTCATTAGGGTCCATCCATCTTGTCATGGATGCTAGTTAGTCAGGATGTTTTCTGCTAGTTTGCAGAAGGAGTGGAAGTGTTAGTTAATCCAGTGAGGCACTTAAGTGTAGCTGAGAGAGCTTCTACTGAGAAGCCCTTGCTCCCTTGACTATCCCCAGCTGTTCTCTCTGCCAGCCCCTTTCTTTATGTTGGTCCCTTGACTTAGGAGGTTCTTCGTGCACCTCTACCTGAAGGACATCTCCTAACTTTTTTTAGGTTTAGTTCAATGTTACCTCCTTTATGATGCCTTTTCTTCTCTTCTTCCTGAAGACTACTGAGATTGGCTGATTCCCTCTTCTGGGCTTCTCCCTACCCTACTATCGAAGTACCTGTAACACATTAACATGTTAAAATTTTCTTTCTAATTCCGCTATACCGTGGGAGGATAGAGATTCTTTTATTCACCTTCACGTCTCCGGACCCTAACGTTGTCTTATTTAGTGGTAAGAGCTTGGTAACTTTCCACTCAGTGAATGACTACAGTATTACTGCTGTTGCTTGACTGGCTGGCTGCAGCAGAGGTGGTGCCACAGAGCAGACTGAGCCACATTAACGATCTCCTTCAATGTAGATTAAGATAATGATTACAGAATCCAGATGCTGGAAGGAAGAACATGATTAGAAATTTTGATCCCTCAGCAGATTTCTAAAAGAGCTCTCTCGATTCTAAGATCTCTGCTAGGTTGCAAGAGCACAGTGGCTGTGCCTTACTCATGTTTATAGTCTCATCCCTTTTTATGGTGTCTTGCAAGATACTCAGTGCTTGCTAGGTAAAGAAGGAAACGTTGGCTTATAAAACAGATTTGCAAACGTCTTGAAAATGCAAGGCCACCAGGGTAGGATTCACTCTGCATACAGAGCAAGTTGAGGCTCCACTTCTTAGATTTCTACTTGCTCTGAGTTGATGTTTGAACTTTCCCATGCAGAGCAGAACTATAGGAACAATGAACACCTAGCAAGCTGAGTAACTCTTTTTCTTGGCAAGTGAGTAGTACATGAACATTTGTTGCACTGGATAAGGGGCTACTGAATACAAACACAATATTTATAACATCAACATGTCTGATAATGTAAGATCCTTTTAGCTCCAACTATGGGTTATGGATGAGAGGTGCTCTGGTTTTACTGTAGGGCCACTCTGGGTAACAGTTTCAACTGTGATTCTCCAGGGTTTGATGCTTCTAGCTCAATTCAATGTCTTTAGTGTTGTTTGTTTTGTTTTTAAAGCAGAGGAGGTGATAATAGTTTGCTTGCAGTTGTACAAGAAACTATTTTTGATATTACTAAGGATCCCACTCTCTCCCACTTTTCTTTTTTAACAACCATATGCCTGAGAACACTCTAAATGAAACAAGATTTCAAGACATTATGTGAAAGATTTTTAATGATAGAACTTGCATTGCCCAAACTGATGTCAGGTGCTTAACTGCCAATTAAAATTATTTCTCAAAAAAGTAAATTCTTGTGTCTCTAAGCTTTGGGCTCATTTTACAGTACTAATATGATTCTGGCACTGTGCCCTTCCGCCAAGATTAAGTACTAGCTGAGCTTAATGGCCTAAACTGTCACTCCCCAGCTCTTTATTAATCCCGGGAAAGTGGACTGTACCTCGGTCATTACTGCTCAGTTAGGTAAATAATCATCACATCCATTCTCATTAGAGCACTCTCTTCACAGTGTAGGGCGCGGTCAGCTAACTGCCACGCAGCAGGAAGCTGAAGCAAGCTGAATCATCCTTCCTGTGGCCACTGCGCTTGCGCTAAGTATACTAATGAGGTTTTAAAGTAGCGACCTATCCGATGCTGGCTCACAAGTCGCACCATCAGCAAAAGCCAATCACAGAGCGACACATGTTCTTAATCCCTATATAAGCAGACTGCTATAGGATTGCGGGGTCTTCCTTCCATCTTTTCTTTAACCAAGCTGTGCTCCAATAAAGTGTGATACGAGAAGAATCTTGCGTGTGGCGACTCGTCATTCTGCTAGTCGGAGGCGGCTCGCCGCATTTGGTGCCGAAACCCGGGAACTTCGCGCCCTGCATGGAGGACCGATTCAGAACTCGACACACAGAGTGAACCGTCGGATCAAGATCCGATCTGGGTGCCATGAAGACTGACGAGAATTGTTGAAGAAAACTTCAGAGAAGATGCTGAGCTGGATGTTCCTGATGATTCTTCCCTTGCTTAGGGCAGAGAATATGACGTTCTGGGGAATTGGCCGTACCTGGCCAGTTCCCATGCCGGTTCACTCTCAGAGCAGAGTTCTTCCAATATTTTATTCCACTAGTTGTGAAATGAATACGGCCTGTACCCAGCCATTGAATTATGACTGGGCACCGTATAATGCCAGTGGTTTTATTTTGAATCGAAGTCTTTGTATTAGTTGGAATTCCACAAAGGATTGTATCCTTTTGGCCAGGATAACCTTGACCACTTGGAACAATCCACTTAGAAATAATTTGGTTCCATTGAATATGTTGAATGAAGCTTTGAGCAAGATAACTCAAGGCCACACTTCAGGTTTAGGTATAGGGAATTCCAGTGAAAATGAGATGAATATTACCACTTTAGTTTTGGAACATACAGGGATAGTTCCTTTAAGAAATAATGCTTCTGATAAAACAAGTGCCAACAGGACTGTTATCGCCCCCTATTGTGAGCCAGTCACATCAACACCCCCAGTCTTTACCCCTTGTCAGGGGGGAACTTATGCTAAGTATGAACTTAGTTCAGGCTTTCAATTTTCCCCTGATTTAAAGTCCTATATGGGAAGAAAGGAAAAAGGAAATGATACTAATGAGACAAAAGGAAATGATAGTACAAAGTGGTATTTTGAAGGATGGCCATTTTATTCTTGGTTATTAGTTAGTGAGGCAGGAGTAGGCATGGATATTTCTGCTTTGGCCACTTTACAGATGCCCTGAATAGGAGTGCAGAGATTGGAGAATTCCTAAAGGGAAACTGGTCTCAAGAAGCTGAACGGATGATATTTAAGCAAAAGATTCAGATTATGCAACTGAATGCTACCAAGCTGGAACCCGTTACCTTTGGAGATTTTACCTCTTGGCTCTCTTCTGCCTTTTCCTTCTTTAAAGAGTGGGTAGGGGTGGGGATCTTTGGGCTCTGATTATAATATGTCTCTGGTTGGTCTGTCGCATGCGCGTCAGGGCACATCGAGATAAGGTCCTACTCACTCAAGCGCTTTTGGCTGTTAGTGAAGGTGATTCTCCCGCAGCCTGGGTCTCCGTCCTGAACAGTTCGAATTGATTGCCCTTGCACAGAGAGGCCCTGTTGACATTGCACCTCTATAGGGAATCAAAACTTATTCTGAGTCAGCCTTTGCACCCTGCAGCCCTTGTTGGCATTGCACGCAGGAAGGTGTCTCAGACATGCCAACGGAAGACTGCCCTCGAACAGTGAGCACATCATGAGGTGAACACTTGTACGGGCTACATTCTGCTTGGTGATCCTAGTAAATAAAAAAGGGGGAGATGTAGGGCGCGGTCAGCTAACTGCCACGCAGCAGGAAGCTGAATCATCCTTCCTGTGGCCACTGCGCTTGCGCTAAGTATACTAATGAGGTTTTAAAGTAGCGACCTATCCGATGCTGGCTCACAAGTCGCACCATCAGCGAAAGCCAATCACAGAGCGACACATGTTCTTAATCCCTATATAAGCAGACTGCTATAGGATTGCGGGGTCTTCCTTCCATCTTTTCTTTAACCAAGCTGTGCTCCAATAAAGTGTGATACGAGAAGAATCTTGCGTGTGGCGACTCGTCATTCTGCTGGTCGGAGGCGGCTCGCCGCATCACAGAAAGCTTTGTTCCTGAGATTTTTCAATTAGTCTTAACAAGTCATAAAATGCCACTAATGTCTTCCTTTCTCCATTGGTCCACCAAACAAATAAAAATCATGTGTCTAATTAAAGAAACCTAAGTCCTCCTAAAACCTATTCCCTTTGCTTCTGTTGTGTTCAAAAGCCAAGAATCTCATTGAATGAGGCCAACTAGCCAGCCTGGGTCACTGATCATTGCTGAGTGGTGAAGAAGTCTTACACTGGTACGTGCAAACATCAGATTCAGCAAGAGAAAATGTTTGCTTGAAATGAGGGAAGATAAGGCACTGAGTCACTGCTATTTCTCCTCTTCACTCCATTTTAAGGGGAAATTTCTTGAGGCAGGGTTGTACTCAGTCATCATTGCACAACACGGGACTCAAATTGACTCAGTATAAATATAAGAAATGGACAACTTGTTTCCTCTTTTAATGAGATTGTGTTTTCCTAGTAAGAAGAATTGACATCAATGACCCGGGATGTTTAGAAATCTAAGTGTAGGGGTGGGGAGTTCCATTTGCAGTTATCCAAGAGACAGTTCTTTGAATGTCTTTTTTTTTTCCCTTTGCACTCTTGCCCAAGGACAGCTGAGTTGTAACAGGTTGGAACGGAAGTGGTCAATAGTAACAAGAAATATTTGGTTCTCATCTCATCCTGCTGAAACCAGGTATAAATTTGTACATAGGGACATGAGGCAGACACGGAGATACACTACTCAGATCCCTCTTCAGTAAAGAAATTGCTGTTGAGCTGCAAGGAGTGTGGTTCACTGGCATCCTCCAGCTGTTAGATTCTCAGGGTTTGCCTCAGCTTGAGATCATGTTATTCTTAATCCAAGCTCTGCCAGTGCCTGAGGTGCAGGTAGAAGGGTCTAGTCATTTCTATGCAACATGGGAATCCTTTAATGAGCTGGCAGAATCTGGTAGGTTGCCATCATGCTTTGATGGGTCCTCCTGACCATTCCTTTTTCTTTCATTTTCTTTTCATAGGTGTTACTTCCCCCAAAACCTTTGCATGCCTAATTCTATTCTAACATCTGTTTCCCAAAGAATCCAACTTGTAACAGGAAGTAAGGCAGGAAGAGACACAAGATCATTCATTGTCTTGGGATGGTCTTTATGGCTGTCCTTTTGCATAATCTAAGATCTTAGCAAATATCCTATTTCACTGACCCTACCCAGGACTGTACTGTGCACTTCTCTGTCATCAAAGGCTTTGTAGTTAATATATATTGTTTAGTAATCATAGAGTACCAGGTAGCCTCTATGCTCTGTTAATCCCCAAACAATGAAAACCTTCACTGATATATTCCTGACGCCCATGAGACTAGTTACCCATCCATAAATCTTAAATTAGGAATGCATGTCCTGTTTCCAAGCACCTACCCCCATACGCTAGATTAACTATAAAATTGTCTCAGGGGCCCCTCGTCAGTGTGGACTACAGCTGCGAATGCTTCTGGATCGTTGTCTGCCTGAACCTGATCCCATCCTGTGAGTAAGTTACCCTATAATTAACGGATCCATTGTGTATATGGAGCTTCCTGCCTCGTTTTTTTGGTCTACAAGATGCCTTCTCAGGGGGCTTCCCTGGTGGCACAGTGGTGGAGAGTCCGCCTGCCGATGCAGGGGACACGGGTTCGTGCCCCGGTCCGGGAAGGTCCGATGTGCCGCGGAGCCGCTGGGCCCGTGAGCCATGGCCACTGAGCCTGCGCGTCCAGAGCCTGTGCTCTGCAACGGGAGAGGCCACAACAGTGAGAGGCCCTCGTACCGCAAAAAAAAAAAAAAAAAAAAAAGATGCCTTCTCAGTTCATTGGGCACTTTTCATTCCCTCTGTCCTCCAACAGGCTTCATGCTTTCAGATCCTATTGAAGGTCTGTGAGAATCACTGATTCACTTACTGTAAAGATGTTGTTGAGAACATTCTACTGAAGTCTTATCCAAGTCTTGTATATAAGCTCCACAGAATCAGTGTTCATGCTCAGGAAACATCTTATGGTGCATTTCCCTCAAGGCTGGAAGGAATCATATCTGAGAAGTTTTTACCCTTAGTTTTGGCTACTAGGAAGCACAGAATGAAATATGCTCAGTCGCAGTAACTTTGTAGTACCTCAAAGCTTAAATTTGTTTTTGATTTTGTTGTCTCTGTAGAGTTTAATATTTTCCATGACTCTCATATTTTATTTTGTATTTCTCATTTTATTGGGCATGTCTTACGTGTTACAGGCAGTGGATGCAGCACGGGTCCTGGAGCCTGACTGTAGGGATTTGAATGCAGGTTCTGCCCCGTAATAGCTGTGCCATCTTAGGCATGTCACTAACCATGCTGAACATCAGGTTCTTTGTAAAAATATGATACTAAGAGTACGTGATTTATAGGGCTATTGTGAAGGTTAAATGAGATAATGCATGTAAACTGCTTGGTAAAACGCTTGGTGTAAACCCTGAGTACCTCTGATTGGGGGTGATGCAATGAATAGGGCTGAATGACTAGACGGAGTGCTGCATGGACTGGAAATGAAAGGGGCTTCATTGTAAGGTAACCAATTTCTGGAAGATAGTTTTCTGAAAATAATTGATAAATAAGTGGTTGAGGCTCTGATTAAACTAGATCAACAGTAAAGACTGGCTGTTTTATCTGCTGTAAGGCACGGTAGTTAATTGAATACATTTGGCATCCACTAAGAAGAGGGCGGTGATTAAGTTAACTGAGTGCCTGACAAGGGGAGTAGAACCAAGCCAATACTTGAGGGAACAGAAGTCAAGATAGACGAGCTGTGAGGAGTGGCTCAGGGATTGGAGAGCTATTTGTTAGCAGGGATGCTGTTTGTGGAGCCATGCTTTGTTAGGCTAGACGGCTCTGTGCATTACAGGAAATTTCGCATCCCTGGACTCTGTGATAACTCCAAATGCCCCACCATTTCTAAATGCCCAAGGACTGCTTCTAGTTGAGAATCACTGAAGTATGAAAGGGTATTTGGGCTTAGATTGAGCATATAAGCTGATGTCCCTAGAACATTCACAGTTCCTGTAGCCCTTTCACTCAAATGTATCCTGGTCTACGTGGCTCCTTGGAGTTGGTTGATTTCAGGCCTGGGGCTGGGAAGAGTACAAGATGAGCCTGGAAGTAAAGAAGTGCCTTGGCCTCAACTTTCCAGGTGATGCCTTTCCCAAGAAATAGCTCTCTGATTCTGATCCTTGTCTTTAAGCAGGATGGGGACAAATATTGTCAACCTATCCTTGTGCCAGGCATTGTGCTAGGCAACTCACAGACATTCTCTTATTTAATGCAGTGTTTTGTATGAATGTATCTGAGCCAAACTCTACTTTGCACATAAATAGAATTAGTGACCCCTCAGAGTGTGCATTCAACTTTGGTTCAGTGAAATTTGGAGTATAAATTGGACTTTTACCTACTTCTAATTGAATAGAATAATTCTAATCAGATGAAACGATTCACTCTAAAGTGCAGTACAACTACAGATACTCAAAAAAAAAAAAAAATCACAGAATCTTAGAAGAAGCAGGAACACTATCATTGAACCAACATAGAGACTTCTGCATATGATGAGGATGAACCTCAAAAAACAATGAAGGCCAGGGCAGACAAAATTATGTACATAATCTCTTTCTAACAAACACCGTAACTGTCCAAAGAAAGGCAGTAATATAATTTCTGCTTTTTGTGGTCATTATGAGGATTAAATTAAGTAAAGCACGTCTCAGTGCTAACCACAAAGGAGGACCTGAATGCATAGTTCCTGCTCTTCTCATTTCCCCAGAGAGAAGGAAGCTAGGAGAATTTAAGTAATGTTTTGAAAGCCACAGAAATAATAAATGGTAGAGCCAGGCTTCAAACCCAGATCTCTAGAGTCTGCCGCCTGTTTTTGTACAGCTGTCAGACTAAGAATCTTTTTTGTTTTCAAGAATTTTGAAAACATTTTTTTCTGCTCAGTAATTTCATATCAAGGATTCTCTAATAAAAAACGATAAAATATAAAGACTTATATCTATCTCAGATGAAGAATCTTTAAAAATGTTTTAATTTTTGAAAAAATCAAGAGAAGAAAAAATTTTTGTGGCACATAAAAATTATATGAAATTCAAATTTCAGTATCCACAGCTAAAGTTCTGTTGGAACACAGCCATGCCCATTCAGTCACATGTTGTCCATGACTGCTTTCATGCTACAAAGGCAGAGGTGGTTGGTTGAGACAGAGACCATATGACCCCCCAAAGCCTAAAATGTTTAATATCTGGCCCTTAACAGAAAAAGCTGGCTGACTCCTGCTCTTTTCATTATGCCCAAGTGCTAGTGGATCCAGATTGCTTGTGACTTTACAAATCTTCTGGCATTCTTGGGGAATTATTAAATTGCCATGCAGGTTGCACTGAAGTGCTTCCTGCTGGCTTACATTGGAGAGGTTTGAAGGTATCAGATGGGACAGATTCCCTTCCTTCCCCTTAGCCAAAATCCAATCTCACTCTCTTTCATGTTCAAAAGGATCTGATTAACTAGGACGTGAATGGGGAAAAGAACAATCCATGCTGTGGGGCTGGGCTGAGCGGGCGTTTGGAGCTGCTGTATTTCAGCTCCTCCTCGTCACTTCTGACCGGCTCCCTGGACGCCCAGCCCTGTCTAATGGAGACTGCGCACCAGAGGTTAAAGTACAAGAGTCAGGGCCTGTGTTTGAACTCTGCTTGCTAACTACGACTCTGGGCAAGTTATTTAAACTCCCTCAGTCTCAGTTTCCATAGGTCAAAAATGAGAGTGATAAGAGTATCTATAGGGCATCCCTGGTTGTGCAGTGGTGGACAGTCCTCCTGCCAATGCAGGGGACACGGGTTCGTGCCCCGGTCCGGGAAGATCCCACATGCCGCGGAGCGGCTGGGCCCGTGAGCCATGGCCGCTGAGCCTGCGCGTCTGGAGCCTGTGCTCCGCAACGGAAGAGGCCACAACAGTGAGAGGCCCACGTACTGAAAGAAAAAAAAAAAAAAGAGTATCTATAGCTCAGATAATTTGGAGGATTAAATGAGAAGATAAAAAGGGTTTTTGTTGTTTTGCAAAGAGTTGGTTCAGTAAGCATTCAATAAATATTAGCTATTGCTATTAATTTTTCTGCTTACTTGTCAGCAGGGAAGGAGTGAAGTCTGTGATTCAAGTTAAAATGCCCTAGAAGGTGTTTTTTTTGTTTGTTTGGTTGGTTGGTTGTTTTTTTTTTTTTTTGCGGTACGCGGGCCTCTCACTGTTGTGGCCTCTCCCGTTGTGGAGCACAGGCTCCGGACGCACAGGCTCAGCGGCCGTGGCTCACGGGCCCAGCCGCTCCGCAGCATGTGGGATCCTCCCGGACCAGGGCACGAACCCGTATCTCCTGCATCGGCAGGCGGACTCTCAACCACTGCGCCACCAGGGAAGCCCTAGAAGGTGTTTTTAAAACATGTTTTCTGTGTTTTTTTAAAAAAAGTAATGCAAACACACAATACAAAATTCAAATAGTACAAATAATAAAAATAAATATCTCAGCAAAGAATGAGTCTGAGATGTTCAAGGCAGTAATAGTCATAATAGCTCTAAACTGGAAATTACCCAAATGCCCATCACTAGTAGAACAGAGAAATCGACTGTGGTATAATTATACAATGGAATGCCGTTCAACAGAGTGAATGGTCTATAACTACAGGCAACAATGATGACGAATCTCTTGGACAAATGCTGAGCAAAAGAAGCCAGACAGCAAAGCACACACCTAGATTCCATCTAGATAAGGTACAGAATCAGGAGAAATCTCACCTTTGCCTCAGGGATTACCCTGGGTGCAGGTGAGGGGTGATGATGGGAAGCTGATGGGAGGAGGCTTGGGGGGCAGCTAGTAATGCTCTGTTTCTTGATTTGGGTGCTGGTTACACAGGTGTGTTCAGTTTGTGAAAATTCATCAGCTGATTCTTGTAAATGCTTGCACAGGATGAGACTGCGTATTTTGACAAAATAATAAAACCTAAAAATAAAAAGGCACCCTCCTCCTGCTCTTGACTCCTAGTCACTCAGTCCCCTCTTCAGAAGCAGCCACTGTTACCATCAAACTGAATATCCGGAGACAGTCACTGAGTGTATAAGAACGTGTCCGCCTGTATGTAATATGTGCATTATTATTGTTATTCTTCTTCTTTCTTGAAAACAAGTTTTTGTTTTATTTTATAAGGACTTTATTTTTTTAGAGCGGTTTTAGGGTTACAGCAAAATCGAATGGAAGTACAGAGTGTCCTCATATATGAGGGTTCACTCCTGGTGTTGTACCTCCTAGAGGTTTGCGCCAAAGTATAATAACAAGTATCCGTCATTATAGTATCCTTCACTGCCCTGAAAATCCTCTGTCTGAGAGCAAGTTCTGATGTACCTAGTCTTATGTTCAGTCAACCACCTGCTGCAAAGGGGATAGTAGATCTTAGGAGAAGGTCAGGTAGAGCAGAGGAGATGAGAAGGGGTCCTGATGCTGGGTGACCCTCTTGGACCTGGCAAGGTTTCCACAAGTGTTCGTTGAACTGTCAAAGGGAATTTAAGTGCTTCAGGATGGCTGGGCCTTCTTCCTAGTGTTGGGCTGGGCCCCAGATAAAGTCATCCTATGCTTTCTTCATGTTTAAAACTCTAGGTATCCCATTGGGCAGTCCTGTTCCCCAGGCCTTCTGTTCATGGTGAACATTCAGCTCAGGTTGTGATTCAGAATAACACCCTCTTCTCTGTGAAACAATGTTCCTTATTCTGAAGCTGGCAATGTCTGACAATAGGGTGAGATATTTGAAACCAGGACCACCATGAAACATCTGGGAAGATATTCTTGTATTTCTGGTCTTTTATTCTGTCTTACCCTTGTAGCTGGTAACTTTCTCCGATAATTTTGGCAGCATCAACAACCCCAAATGTTATTCATCCTCTAAGACTCAATGCAAGCTCTACCCCCTCCATGAAGTTTCCATCAGGTTTCCCTGGAGGTCTCTGATTTGCATCACTTTATTTAGCACTTATTTACATAACCATCAGTCTATAATTATTGATTTCTGTCTACTAAGCTTCAAATACCATGCTGGGAATTCAAGAGAGAATACTCTATTTCTGTCCTCAAGTAGCTCACATTCCAGTGTCAAAGGGAGGCGTGTAAAATATCAAAGAGTATTGCATGATATCGGTATAAAAGATGCAGTAATTGATTAAATCTGCTACAGTAGGAACCAAGAGTACAAGGCAAGCTTCACAGAGGTACCCCTTGAGCTCTGCACCTTGAAGAATGAGCCGGGCTTTGTTAGACCAGAGTGAGAGAAGGGCTCACCATTTAATATGTCTATGTCATTAAATTTACTAGTCTTTCCAACCAGATTGTGAGAGACTCATGGATAAGACTCATAACTTAGGCTTCTTTATCCCCCATTTCCCCAAAAACCTAGTAAAATTCTAGTTATTAAATTAGATAGACACAAGAGTAAGGGCAAACACAGGAAGAGTCTTCTTAAAAGATGTAACCAAAGACCTGAATTTTAAATATTCTAACAGATTTGCATTTTTAGAATGTGAACTTCTCATCAGATTTGGAATATAAAGGAAACCTTCTAAAGAGATAAAATTGAACTTTAATTGGAGCAGTCATTATAATCAGGGCCAAACTTTGATGAGCAGCTGGTGTCCTCCTCACTTTCTGCCCTATTCAACGCCCCACCCTTGAGTCCCTGGGGCTTGGCTCTCAGGTTCTCAGGAGGACAGGAATTATTTTGATTGTAATTGGGCCTGACCTGTGACAGAGTCACTATCTGAATCCATTGTTGGCCACTGAGTTGCTCTGTGACCTCGGGCAACTTACTTAGACATCTTGGGTCTCAGTGGCTACCTTATAAAACTGAAGTAAGTATACTTACTTCGTAAAGATTAAATGGTATAAGTGTTTGAAACATAATAGACTCTCAATAATGTAAGCTTTCCTTCCTTTCTTCTTCTCACTTTCTTTTCTACCCTCTTCCCTTTTTCCTTGGAATGTTCAGGAGGAAATTTGGGGGAAGAGAGAGGCTAGAAGGCGGTGAATGAAGAGATTCTGAGCAGCTTATGGAGACCTTGGGAGAGGTAAATGGATGGACCCAGAGGCAGTTTAAGACATTTTGCCATGTTTCATGCAGTTTACTGCCGCAGGTAAATGCCGTTGCCTCTGAGAGGTTTCCTTGAGACTGAAGGTGGAGGTTTCTTTGGAAGAAACATCAGGCCGGGATCAGCCACAAAGGGGGCTCGGAGTTGTTAGGGCTGCAGGGAAGGGATAGGGCATGATTTATCCAGAAGAAGAGGAGACTCAAGGTCACACTCTTGACTTCAGCCTGTGCCTGTCACGCCTTCCCTTCGAGGCTGTCACCTGGGGGGAGCATTAGACTTCAGGCTAATATAGGGCTGGGCTCAGGGTTTCTCTCTGTATTATCTTGGAGCTTCCAAGTAGCTTGCCTTAGGAGGAGATGATTAACCGCAGATCCTCAGTTCACTTGTCAAGAATTCAGGCACTGCAGGGAGAGGGATGCACCTGCGTCTATGGTTCTATAATGACTCACTAGGATCCTTCCCTGTGTCATCCATCCCACTCCCAGGCAGGAGATTCCCAACGCTCCACTTAGCCTTCTCCCACCTGCTCCCACCCCCATGTCAGCCCACCAAAGCCAAAGAGCTCTCAGCTGTAAACAAATCAAACTGACAAACTAATTCTCGGGAGCTAATGGCTAAAGGCACTTAATTCTCACAACAGCATTTTCGTTTTAATGGGGGCTTCAAACCTTGGCCCAGGAGGGACTCCCTAACGGAGGGATTCCAGGTGGTGTGGAATGCAGAGAGGAACAGAATGTGCTGGCAGCTTGCCCAAGGTCACACAGCGAGGTGGTGGGAGAGCTGTGAGTAAAACCCAGCTACCTCGACTTCCAGTCTCACACTGATGGAGGCTCTGCCTCTTGTTTGGTCACACTGGGACTCCCTGCCCCATTCTTGAGCTGCGTCAGTGACTGTGGCCCAGCTTGAGTGTGCAGAGGCTGTGATGGGAGCCTAAACCATCCACCTGCACTGCCAGAACCTCTCAGGAAGAATAGTAGCATTGAGGAGGCTTGATCAATAAATATTATGCAAATGCCTAGAGCAATAACATTCCCTTCCATTACCAAGCTAACAGTCCCCGTCAAGAGCCTGCCTGCATTCTGACGGTTTTATTTTTCCTGGTTTGTCAGCCTGAAATCAGGGTCTGACTGATGCCCGTATGAAGCATAAAAGGTACATGACTGGCAGAGGCCCAGTTCCTTTTTCTCTGAATTAGAGGCCCTTGCTCCATGAGCTGGCAAGAGGCCCGGCTTTGTGCACATCAGTTATGTTCTCTGACTGAGAGCCTTGCTGAGCAGAACCAGACGGTAAACATTCCTGGAGCCACGATGAGCCTCATTGTGATGCGGTCTCCATAGAAAGAAAGCAGCGAGGCAGCGGTACCCAGATCCCTTCCCTGCATCCCCTCTTCATCTCTTCCCACCTGTCACCCAGCTAAGGAATCCTGGAATCCGAGCAGTCGTTACACTTCTGTTTGTAGTTGTACAAGAAAAATAACATTCTTCATCTTCTAAAACTGAAATTAAATGCGACTATGAACTCTTACTCTGCTGGATGTCAAAACTTAATTGCAGTCAATTAAGTGTTTACCCTTCTCTTGTCTCTGTAGTCCTCTTAAAGTTCTGGAAAGCTTACTCAGTGTCAAGTCCTGTGTGTGTATGCGGTGGGGGGCGGGTCTGGTCATTGGCATCATTCCTTTCCCTCATTGACATCTACTGAGATGATGTCCCCAACTCCATCTTACATTTGGTTGTCAGTAGATCGAAGTGGTGCCTCCCTTTTTTCTAACTGCAGGACCCCTTTAAGGCACCAGCTCTCTCTGCTCTTGGTTGCTCAGAATACATTCTCTGTCCCCACAACAGAATGCAGGTGTCCAGAGATCCTCTGTGGCTGTTTCAGGCTCTCTGCCTAGATACCCACATATACATTTCTTCTCACTTTCAGCGCTACGTGGAGGGGGAACCCAGTGCCTCACTCATTCCCTGGACTGCCTCTTGAGAAAGTGGGTAGAGTGAGTCCCAGACCTTCTTCCTCTTGAATTTCTCCAGCTTGTATCTCCCCTCCCACATCCTCTGCAGTGTTTGTCCTGTGGTGGCTCAGGGCTCAAAGTCTCCTTCCCAGCAATGCCCTGATGTTCAAGCTCCTGTCTCCTGCACGTGCTCTCTGAATCCCTTCCCATTCTTAGATCCGCATAGCCTGGCTTTTCATTTTTTCTTCCAAATCATTTGAAACTCAAAAGTCAAGAAGTACACTATTTTGCTTTCATGTTCCTTTAATAAACCTTCATTGTAGCAGCAAAAACCTCATGATATAGCTGTCCAAATGGAGGATTGTGTAGTGATAGAAATTCTAAAGAGGAGAAGGGGAAAACACATTGGTTAAGAATCAAAAATATTATATAGCTATATGATGTATTTTTTAATTGCTTGCAGTCTATCTCAACCAGAGTTCCAGAGAAAATGATTGCAGCTTTCATTTTCTCAATGTTCCCAGCGTTGGCATCTTCCTAAAAGTGCCAAGGGCAAGTCCCAAGGGTAATTCTCAATGCATAGGAGAGAAAGCATTCATTTAAATCAATGGATGCTTTAGGGAGGTGATTCTCAGTGTGATCTGAGTATCCCCAAGGGTCCCTGAGACCCTCAATCTATCGGGTCAAAATTATTTTCATAATAATACTAAAACTTTATTTGCCTTTTTTACTTTCATCTGTCATGAGTGTACTATGACCTTTGAAAAACTCCACTGTGCAAACATGAACATCTGTGTACACACAGAAATTAAGTGTTCAGAGATTTCATGTATTGGAAATATCAGAAAAACGGTATTATATAGCACTTAAAAATACATTAAAAGAAATAAAGCAGGGAATTATAAATTTGATTATATTAAAAAGTGACTCTCTAATTGACCAGGTATATTAAAACAAGAACAAAGTAAAACTTTTAGAAATTACAAAAAATTACATAATAATTAAAATTAGTATCTCAATAAACATGATAAAGAGAAGACTGGAAACAGATGAAAAGAGAATCAGTAAGCTTGAAGAGAGATCTGAAAAAATCAAATTGAAGGCAATAGAGAGAGACAAAGAGGTAGATCAAAGAGAAGTTAAGAGACATAGTGAACAGAATGAGAAACTCTAATAAAAATCTCACTGGAGTTCCAGGAGGAGATGATAAAGAGAATGGAAAAGAGGCATTATGCAAAAAGATAGTGCCTAGGAATTTTATACAATCAATGTAGGATGTCAGTCTCGGGTACAGGAAACCTGAAAAAGTCCCCATTTAAAATATCTCATACCATTTTCAGACAACGTCACAACTTTTGGAAGAGGAAATGGTTTCACAGAGATAATGGATGTTGTTTTGAATCACAAACCAAATGGAGTGTTTATCGTGAACAGAACACTTGGGGATCAGGGCTTCTTCATTGGACACCTAGAGTTTCAAACACAAAGAGGTCATGAGGAAACTTTATCTGAGTCCAGGGCCAACACTGGAGAGAAGGCCTGGTCATTTAATTCACTTTGATGCCAGATGAAGGATCAGGGCTTCTTCGCATCTCCTCTGCTCTCCCTGTTCCTCTTATCCTGAGGCCTACCCCCACCCCTTGGGAGCAGGTGGTCAAACCGGACACAGGGCTAGATACATGAGTACTTGTTCTCAGGAAAGCAGAAAAAGGAAGCACCTAAAACATAAAAGCTAAAAATATTAAAATAAAAATGACATATCAGGCAAATATTAAGTAAAAGAAAGACACTATAGCTACACCAATGTAAGATAAAAGCCTTAAGGTTAAAAGCATTACTAGAGACAAAGAGAGTTACTGAATACGCCAGGAAGATGTATCGATTCTAAACCTGTTAGGGTAAATAAAGTAAAAACTTAATAAAACTGTAGGGATGGGCTTCCCTGGGGGCGCAGTGGTTAAGAATCTGCCTGCCAATGCAGGGGACACGGGTTCAAGCCCTGGTCTAGGAAGATCCCACACGCCACGGAGCAACTAAGCCCGTACGCCACAACTACTGTCTGTGCTCTAGAGCCTGCGAACCACAACTACTGAGTCTGTGTGCTGCAACTACTGAGGCCCACGCACCTAGAGCCCGTACTCTGCAACAAGAGAAGCCACAGCAATGAGAAGCCCACACGCTGCAATGAAGAGTAGCCCCTGCTCACCGCAACTAGAGAAAGCCCATGTGCAGCAACAAAGACCCAATGCAGCCAAAAAAAAAAATAAATAAATAAAATAAATAAATTTAAAAAAAAAAAACTGCAGGGAGAAATTGACAAATCCACCACCATAACTGCAGATTTTAGCAACCTCTTTTAGTTATCTATAGATCAAGTAGATAAAAAATCACTAAGGATAGAGGAAATTTGAATCATGCAGAAAACAACCTTGATCTGATGTAAATAATTAATGATACTTCTCAAATCTGGAGCACACATATTTTCAAAGGCACATGGCACATTCTAAAAATGTTATGCATTACACGGTATGTCAAGTTTCCTCCAATTTCATAAAACCTAAAACATAGAGGAAGTTAAGCTAGAGAATAATAACAAAGACAAGACTGGTGCTTTTGAAAATTAAAGTTCTAAAAAAAATTTGTCAAAATTGTCAAGAAAGAAATCATAATAGAAATTTTAGATTAATTAATCATAATGAGATAGAATGAAAATAATATCTATCAGGACTTGTGAGATGAAATTAAAGCATTTTTGACAAATACTTATGGTGCCTAAATGCCTGTAATAGAAAAGAGGAAAGCGTGAAGCCAAATTATCCAAGTATCTAACTTAAGAACATAAAAAAGATGGGGGTGACGTTGCTGAACGTGACAGGGTAGGGAACTCCAGTGCTACATCATTCCAGCAGCTAACGCGCTGGTGAAAACTGTCAGGATCAACTTCCACAGAACTCTGGAATACGTTGGGTTGGCCAAAAAGTTCGTTCGGCTTTTTCCATAACATCTTACGGAAAAACTCAAACGAACTTTTTGGCCAACCCAATAGTAAATAACTTACAACAAGCAAGAGAAAGCTTAGTGAAGAAAGAAGTTGGTGCACTATAGTAAGAGAGAGCTACAAAATTTTTTTCATTTTTATTGGAGTATAATTGCTTTACAATGGTGTGTTAGTTTCTGCTTTATAACAAAGTGAATCAGTTATACATATACATATGTTCCCATATCTCTTCCCTCTTGCGTCTCCCTCCCTCCCACCCTCTCTATCCCACCCCTCCAGGCGGTCACAAAGCACCGAGCTGATCTCCCTGTGCTATGCGGCTGCTTCCCACTAGCTATCTACCTTACGTTTGGTAGTGTATATATGTCCATGCCTCTCTCTCGCTTTGTCACAGCTTACCCTTCCCCCTCCCCATATCATCAAGTCTATTCTCTAGTAGGTCTGTGTCTTTATTCCCGTCTTACCCCTAGGCTCTTCGTGACATTTTTCTTTTCTTAAATTCCATATATATGTGATAGCATATGGTATTTGTCTCTCTCTTTCTGACTTACTTCACTCTGTATGACAGACTCTAGGGCTATCCACCTCATTACAAATAACTCGATTTCGTTTCTTTTTATGGCTGAGTAATATTCCATTGTATATATGTGCCACATCTTCTTTATCCATTCATCCGATGATGGACACTTAGGTTGTTTCCATCTCCAGGCTATTGTAAATAGAGCTGCAATGAACATTTTGGTACATGACTCTTTTTGAATTATGGTTTTCTCAGGGTATATGCCCAGTAGTGGGATTGCTGGGTCATATGGTAGTTCTATTTGTAGGTTTTTAAGGAACCTCCATACTGTTCTCCACAGTGGCTGTATCAATTTGCATTCCTACCAACAGTGCAAGAGGGTTCCCTTTTCTCCACACCCTCTCCAGCATTTATTGTTTCTAGATTTTTTGATGATGGCCATTCTGACTGGTGTGAGATGATATCTCATTGTAGTTTTGATTTGCATTTCTCTAATGATTAGTGATGTTGAGCATTCTTTCATGTGTTTGTTGGCAGTCTGTATATCTTCTTTGGAGAAATGTCTGTTTAGGTCTTCTGCCCATTTTTGAATTGGGTGGTTTGTTTTTTTATTATTGAGCTGCATGAGCTGCTTATAAATTTTGGAGATTAATCCTTTGTCAGTTGCTTCATTTGCAAATATTTTCTCCCATTGCTACAAAATTTTAAATTTCCCACTTGCCATCCTCCACTCCCCAGGTCAACAGTGGCCATGAAGACACTGCACACCTAGTGCAGGTTGCTAGTGCCACAGGGAGCAATACAAACCTTACTCTCAAAGAGCTGTGGTTGTTTGTTTTGACCTGTCTGTCTACTTCTAGGGGACTCCTCTGCATGATGGAGAACAATCTAGGAACCATATTTTCTAGATTCTCTTTCCCCATGTGGTTCCAGGTTAGAGTTTTTCAATGAGAAATTTGAAAAGGAAAATTGAGGAGAGGCCATTATTGTCAGTAGCCATAGAAGGCAGATGTATGAGCAACTGCAAGGTGTATAGCTTCTCAGGCTTCTGGAAGAGCCTGCTTTGCTTCTGCAGTTGAGACAGTTGACGGGAGCTTTGGCATAGACCCTGAGAAATGCTGCGGTTCCCCAAAGAACATTTAAGAACCACAAGCTTTGGAGGTATTTCTTTGATCTTCTGGCTTCAGTCTTCTTGATCTTCACTCTTGTAACTCTGCTCACGCTTAGGAAAGCACCAATTTATCTACTCAATCCCTTGATTCCTGTAATAATTAGAGTAACTGATTTCCAGACCAAATCTTGACTGGTACAGATGAGAAAGAACCCAAATGGAATAGGTTTGGGGAGGGAAGATCAGGAATTAGTTTGGGACATGAATTGTTTGAGATATCTTTTTGCAGCCATGTATAGTAGGGTTGCGTATTCAAGTCTAGAGTTCAGGAGCAAGGACTAGTCTGGAGATATAAGTGGGAGACTTGTTGGCATATAGATGGTACGTAAAGTCATGCTGCTGTGTGAGGCCATTAAGGAAGTGTGGCTAGTTAAGAGTAAAGATCTGTGGACCAAGTTCTGGGACACCCAACGCTAAGAGATAAGGGAGAAGATAAGGGAGAAGAGGAGCAAGGAAAGGAGATGGAAGGAGGGACCAATGGGTGAGTGAAGAACCAGCAGGGTAGGGGCTTCCCTGGTGGTGCAGTGGTTGAGAGTCTGCCTGCCGATGCAGGGGACGCGGGTTCGTGCCCCGGTCCGGGAGGATCCCACATGCCACGGAGCCACTAGGCCCGTGAGCCATGGCCGCTGAGCCTGCACGTCCGGAACCTGTGCTCCGCAACGGGAGAGGCCACAACAGTGAGAGGCCCGCGTACCAAAAGAAAAAAAACAAAAACAAAAACAGCAGGGTATGGTGTTCTAGAAGGCAAGTTTGGAAAGTTTTTTGGGGAGGAGGGAGTGATCAACTCTGTCAAATTCTGCTGACAGGTCAATCAAGATGATTGAGAACTGAACATCGGTTATGCTTACCAAAAATATGGAAACTAAAGAAAAGTAGAAAGTTGGAAGAGGAGGATCATACGTTGTATCATCACCAAAAACAACAGTTATTTGAGTTCATTTTTCCATGTAAGCCTTTACTTTTTTTTTTTTTTTGGCGGTACGTGGGCCTCTCACTGTTGTGGCCTCTCCCGTTGCGGAGCACAGGCTCCGGACGCGCAGGCTCAGCGGCCATGGCTCACGGGCCCAGCCACTCCGCAGCATGTGGAATCTTCCCGGACCGGGGCACGAACCCGTGTCCCCTGCATTGGCAGGACTCTCAACCGCTGCGCCACCAGGGAAGCCTGGTCTTTACTCTTTTATATAGCTGGAGTTCACTGTGCATATATAATTTTCTATCTTGCTTTTCACTTATTTAGGAGATTTTTTTCAAAATTATTATAAATTTATTACTAAAATTATTTTTATGGTAAACTATATTCTTTGAATGGATGTAGCATATGTTATTTAACTGTTCTTTCAAAGTTGGACATTTAATTTGTTTACAGTTTTCTACTTTATAAATAGCTTTGGAAAATTTCTTTGCAAAAAGCTTTATCAGCAGTTTTATATGACCTCCTCAGGGTAGATTATCAAAACCTTAACCACTATTTAAAAGAAATGAACATTTTTAAAGCTCTGTTTTAGGCTTTTGGAAATTAACTCATTAAGCATTACTTTTCACAAGCTCCATTCTTTTTTCTCTGGGTCTGGAGTTGAGAGCTCTCACTTTTCCAGCTCCTTTATTCCAATAATCACTCAGTTCATCTTTTGGAAGAAAGAAGGAAGGCTGGCATGGGGTTTGTAGGGACCATATGTGTGGCATCCAAATATACTTTCATTTATTCACTCATTGAGTTATCAAAGTCAGCAAAAAGGAGGAGAGGAACAGGGCTCCGGGATAAGAAACAAGAGGGATGGCCTGCCATGAATGGCCCAACAAGTTGGCCTTCACTTTAGCTTTAACCTCCAGGGTAGTCTTTTCTCTGAAACTTCCAGGGCCTCCCCATGAAGCATGACCATCTCTGCCTCCACACATGGGCATGCGTGGAGACTGGGGAGGGAACACAGTAAACCATGGATTATTCCTGTGAATCACTCAGTCATGGTGAGGCTCAGGGAAATGGAAAGTCAGAGACTCTCTGAGGTTTTACTGGTCATCTGTTGGTTTTGCTTACCCTACATATATTTCTTCTCCCGATGACAGTATCTCAATTACCTTTCCCAGAGAAGGCCTTAATCCACATGACTTAGGTGGTGTTGACTCCATGCCCCCCACCTATTGTGGACTCATGACCCAATCAGAGTTGTCTACTCCATTGTCATAGTGATTGTTTATTAGCATTAAGGATAATGTAAACCTAATGCTGCTGGGGTTCCTTGTGGAGAGATCCTGCCTGGGAGAAATACCTTCGCAGGGAAAAATACAACCATTAAATGAGGGAACAAGCAAGAGAAAAACAGATAAGACCAGTAGGAATTGACAGAGAACACATTTGCAGGTGGATGTGGGTTTTCAAGAAGACTGAAATCTAAGAATTGCTATGAAACTTCATAGCCATATAGACCAGTTTGCTGAGAAATAGTGTCCTCTGATGAGATACTCCAACTCAGTCTTAAAGAAAAGAAATGATGAATCTAATCTCAGATAGGAGCAAAATCTTCACAATGAGATGTTGCTATTTCAATATCCAGATCTCTGTTGAGAACAGTCATCTATAGTCAAGCCATATTTTTCTTGTAACTTTTGAAAGAATATAATTTTCCCGACATTAGCAAAGAATTATTTTTCAACTTATATAAGCTTTCTTTGCTGATTGCCACTCCAAGTTTGTAGATTTGCAGGGCAGGTTAGGTTTTGAAGAGACTACACATGTATTCAAAGTTTGAAATATATTCAAGAAGTTCTCCATATTTTCCATCTTAATAAGTGCCACCCCATCCTCCAAGCTGTCCAAGACCTACACCATGAAGTTAGACACTTCCTGTTCCTCCATTTCCATCAGTCAGCCATCATGAAGGTTTACCTCCTGAATGTTTTTTGAATATATCCACATCTATTGCGATTGCGTAGTTCAGAGCAGCATTCTCACTTCTCATCTTGCACCAGAATCATATGGGGAACTTAAAAAAAATAGTGATGCCCCAGAGATTCTGATGTGTTTGATCTGGAATGGTATTCAGGAATCCATAGTTTCCAAAGCTCCCCAGCTGACTCTATGGTCCAACCAGGGTTGAGGACCATTGGATTTGAGATCCTTATCATCTTTTTAGGACAATGAAAATAGTCTCTTAAGCTGTTACCTTGACTCCTCCAGTCTGGTTTCTTACCAGTCTGTCTTCCACCAATCTGTCTGTCCATTTCCAGGGGAATCTTTCAGTGAAATTGGTTTCCAGGAGAACCAATCTGATTTCATCACTCTTATGGTTGTGAGCCTTCCGACTGAATCCCTATACATGGCTTGAAACTCAACTCATGGTCGGCTTCCCACCTCCCATCTCCTCAGTATCATCTCCCATGACTTCCCCCTCCCAGTTTGTTCTGTAGCGGTACCAATGTAGTCTTTGGTATTCTAAGACAGAAATATCTCAAGACAGTTGTGAAACGCCGTTTTCTTGAATGTCACATAATTTCTTTCTATAACTGAAAAATTTGTGACTTCCATGACTCTATAAATGCAGGACTACGGTAATTTAAATAGCAATCACAGTATATTTGTCATGAAAATAATCTCCACACAATATTGCATTACATCTCTGCAGTAACACTAACCAAGAATGATGAATGACGTTAACTATTCTTATAGAATCCACATTTGTACAGAGGGTGTGTGATTAAGGTGACCTCACCTCACAAAGTCCTATTATCCACATTCTGCAAGGAAAAAATATATTTTTAAAATTTCCAACCAACTTTTATTTTTCAACATATACTATTTAAAGCCGTTGTGGCACTTTTGCTGGGCAGGGGTTCCTGTACAGTCAAACACCTACTAACACTCTAAGTTAATCACCATTTTCTCATTCATTTATTTTATCTCTAACTGGATGAGCAGTTTTTGAATTAGTGAGGCAATCATTAAAACAGTTTCATGGATCCCCTTTACCTCTTTCTAAATGTTGCCCTTGTTATCACTCAAACTTTAACCGATAACATGGGTTAATATTTCTCTTCTTTGTCATTTATCTAGAACTTCTCTTTTCTGTCCAAGAACTGTTAACCCTTCACTCTCTGTCACCTAGCATTGGCAGTTAGTACAAAAAAGTAGTTTTGTGGCTACTTTTCACAAAAGAACAGCCTTGTATCATAAGCGTGTATGTGTATGTGCTGACAAATACACAAAAAGACGTCTAATAGATACGTGACTGCTGGGCATGTAGTTAACTTCAGGCACTAGTTTTGTGATGTATTCTGCACACTACCCTTAAAGCATGGGTGAGTCAAATCCAGCCTCAGTGAAATTAAAATCAATGAAATGTATGGACACCAGAATAGTCCAAAGGTGACCCTAAGATTCTTTTAGGGATAAATAGAATAGTCCAAAAGCAACTTGGGAATTCTCACCGAGTGGCCTAGGTGATGAGCCAGTGGGGACAGTGGGTTTTCTCCAGGTCAATAGGTGGGACTGCACCTGAACTCAACTCCCATGGGTCTCAAGCTGGCAGCTGGCTTTCCTAAACAACTGACCTCTACACCAGACCGCCTAGTGGTCGAGGCCCTTTTTCTGCCACCACCACACCCTTCCCCCCATTGATAAACTTGTTCTATCCCTTGATAAATAACAAAGGTGAGCAACTGGGGAAGCTGGGTCCCTCCCCTGAAAGGTACACTCTGGTCAGTCCCAGCACTCCCCGGGGTAAGACATTAGGGAAATGTGCTCTTTTTACTAACCCTCGCTTTGCAAATTTTATCAAAAAAATCTGTCTTTTACCCATAACCAGTGACGTGAACTCCAACCTGAGCCCTATTACCTGATAGACATTCAGTGTCAAGTGTGAATTCTGGAAACTGAGAGTTCAAGTTGTTACTGCGCCCCATGCCGTCCTGTGCCCATCTCCTTCTTGCACATTCTATTTTGCCTACAATCCATTCCTCCTTTGGGCACCTGGAAAACCTCTGCTGAGACTTCAAGATCCATCTGTTCAGAATTAACTCTCGTCCCCTGGCCTTCATCTAAAGCAGAGAAAATCATCACCCTCTCCTCTGTGCTACCAAAGTTGCAACAGACCTAGGCCGTTCTCAGTATTGGGACATTGTTTTCCGTGATTGGCCCACCCTAGGAGCCAGGGATTTACCCTAACTATTCATTTTTAATGTACAATTACTTTTTTATTGCATAAGTAATATGTAATGATGAAAAATTTTAAAGTATCGAAAAGCAAAACATGACCCATAGATAAACACTTTCCAACGCTTTGTTGATACCTTTTCAGATTGTATTTAATAGAAATGGCCTGATGCAGTACCAGTTTCCTGAAACCTACTTTCTTTTCTTAGTAGGCAGACATGGCATCTCATTGTTATTGTTTTTTGCATTTATTTAGTTCATGACATTAAACATTTAAAATAGACAATGGGGAATGGCATTTCCTTTTTATGTTTTCCTATTCACATATTTGTGTTTGTTTTTCTATTAGGTATTTTTCTTTTTATTATTGATTTGTAGGAAGTCCTTATTTGGTGAGGATATCAACTCTCTATCAGCTAGGCAAATACTACTTATACTGTAAATATTTAAATTAGTTTATAATTTTATTTTTAAAAATTTGAACCTCATAATTTAAATTTTATGTTTTATATTTTTGAATTCAAATCTGTTAGTCTTCCTTAATAATTTCTACCTTGATGTCCCACTTAGAAAAATTCTTCCCCACCCTAATTATTGAAATATTTTTCCTAAAAACAATTTCATGTTTACGTTGGAATTTTAACTCTATTTTGATGCTTATCTTAGTATGGCTTCCTCCTTTCTTCCTTTCCTTTCTTCATTCCTCCAGCAAATGTTTTTTAAGTACCCATTCTGTTCAGACACTCAATTTTTTGGCACTGAGGAAACATCGATGTATAAGGATGACACAGTTTTATCTTCATAGAGTTAACATTGTAATGAGAAAAACAGATAAAAACACAAAAACCAAATAATATAGATTATAATGGCGCAGAGGGATAAGTGCTATAACAAAATATCAAGCGGGGTATTGACATTGAATCGGGTGCAAGTGTGTTATATAAATAAGCCAAAGATGGTCTCTGTATATTAGCTCCTAGGTTGCTTGTTTCTTCATTGCAGACTGAGATCCGTTAGCTCAAAGGCGCACTGGCACCAACTCAAGTTTTTACATCTAATTATTTTATATATATAGCCCATATAAGCAGATTTTTAGCCACTGACAGCCTTCCTGTTTTGTATACCCTAAAAAACTGTGCCCAACATCTGTTAGCTTTATAGCCATAGCTATAGCCATAGACTAAAAAGACCTCAAGCAGATGCTGTCAACTTTGGAACTCCCCGACCTAGACTCCCTGCTGTGCTGCTGAACGACATCACCTAGACACATAAACCCCTCTCTGATCTCACTCCCACCTTACCTTCCTTCCCTTCTGAACGGTGACCCCTGCACCGTAGCCACTTGACAGTCTGGCTGTGAGGGACTTCCTCACACGCAAACTTGTCAAAGCGGCACCTAAATAAAGCTTGTGTGTGTTACTGGTACCTGTGGTCACATCTTTTTCATTGATCAACCCCCAAATCCCTTAAACACTCTACAGGGTGCTATTTTAGTTAGGAAGACCAAGGAAGACCTCTCTGTGGAGGGAACACTGAGCAGAGACAAGGAATAGCTTTGGGAGAAGACTTCAAGTCAGAGGGCCAAGCCAGCACAGAGGGCTGCAGGCAGCACAGAGTTAAGTATGTGCAGGAAAGCAGGAGGGCTAATCTGCTGGAGCACACATCCTGCTCTGATTATTCAACCACCTTTCTTTCCCCTTGTTCATTTCAAAAGCATTTTTCTTATTTCCTAAATTCCTATGTATATTTGATTTTTTCCAGCTTTTCATTCTGTTCCTTCATTTTTGAATCTTAAGCCAACATAGCCTTGTTTCAAGATGAGCAGTTACATTTTACTTATTGTTTCCCTTGTTATAAATTTCTTGGAAAAATATCAAGAATATGTGTTTCCAGATGTGCTTTAAAATAGTATCTGCTAGTTTTAAAATTAAAAATCCAATTGGAGTTTTCATCTGAATTGCATGGAACCACAATTTTAATTGCAGTCTACAATGTGGACTTTTCTGACCAGAAACATTGAATGAATTTTCAATTATTAAATTTAAAAAATGTCACTAAGTTAACTTCTATTGATATAATTTTCTTCACATAAGTCACTACATTAATTTTAAAGTGGATTCATATGCATTTTGTGTTATTGAAAATGCAATCTTTAGTTTTTTATTATGTTTTCTAATAGGTTATTGCTAGTATATAGAAAAGCTAATTGCTTTTTATATTTGTTGCTTTTATAATCAGCTACTTTAATTAAATCTCTTATTAGGACCAATGGGATTTCCAAACAATCTTGTGTTTCCTTCTAAAATAGTCACATCATTTTCAAACTGATACTTTCACTCATTTTTTTTCACTTACACCATTTATTCTGTTGTCTTCTTATTGGATTGTATTAGCTAAATTCATTAGAGAGTTTCCTTTTGAAGTACAGAAACTTTGTACGTGTTCATTGATTTTTCTATCAGAGGTTGTTCTACTTTTTCAAGATGTTTAAATCCTGTAAGGTTCAGGGATATAGCTCTGCACTGGGATTGAACATACTTTGATTCTTTTATTCACAAGGAGGTGGAAATTTTAGGACACAGAGAGGCAAATAGAGATCAGCCAATGGGCTTTGCTCCTCCTCTATTCCCTTTCAAGTGGAAGTCTCCAGAGATCACCGCACTGCCACAACTCCAGGGCAGGTGGGATGCTTGCATAGACTGGATCCTGGGGCTGACAAGGCTCCTTGGGAGAGGATGACGTGCTCAGGAGTGTTTTACTCAGAACTGAACCTCCGACGGGGGAAATAGGTGATGGATCTTGCAAAGGGTAGATGGGAGGGGTTAAGACACCCTGATTAATATCCTTAGGTCAGAAACTGTGGGCACCCTCTGAAATCGAATCTAACTTTCAGTTTTCTCTCAGGAGGCAGAGGAGCAAGTTTCTCTACTCTCCCTAAAAAAGCAAGCAAAAATGCGTTCTAAACAGAGAGCTGCAATGAGAAAGTTTACGTTCTCTGTCTGCTCCTGTTTGCAGCTGACCTGAGAAATGACCCACAGAAACCGTGGTTAAGCGCCACAGTCTTCAGGCCGATGGGCTTCCTGTGAGAAGAAAAACAGTGGATATAGTTGTCAGGGATCTCAAGCCCAGCAGAGGGGTTTTTCCTGAGGGTCTTTCATAATGTCAAATTTGGAGCTGAGAGTATTTCTACAGAGATGCTGTTGGTTTTGTTCAGATACTTGGATGGTTTCTGAAAAAACCTTGGATGAGCAGACAAGAGTTGAGGGAGAATTTGGGCCAGTTCAAAGTCCAGTTATTTTTGGAGACTAAGACCAGAGCACTAGCTCCACCTAGAGCTTTTGAACTTTGTCAAAGGCTGAGACACTGCCCCATCTCTTGGTTTTCTGAGTTCTGGGATGGAGAATGGATTCTTGACGGGTATCCCTTCCACTTACTACAAAGGTTTTTGTTTTTCTTCCCACAGGTTGCTCTGAATATGGTAAGAAAGTCTCAATTTTTTCTTTTTTTGCCACATGGATAGCACTCTTTCCTATCATCAAGGATATGTATATATATATGTACACATTTCCCCCTATATTTATGTTATATTATTTCAATAACAATGTTTTTGGGGAGGGCAACTAAACACACGTAGGCTCAATTAGCCAAGTTGAAATGGCTCTTGATAGTGTGGTGGTGTGCTTCCAATCCGTGCATTTATAAACAACCCTCAGATCAAGACTTTATAAAAATGATTTGTGAGATTGACTGACCCTATATTCAAATAAGATCTATGTGCCGTTTATTTATCTCATGCATTCAATCAGCCACTTGCTTATTTGTTCATTCAATGAGTCTTTAATAGTATCTTTATTGAGTATCTTAGTCGGCACTTGATCAAGATATTGTGGTGGTGGTTATACGAATTTACATATGTGGCAAAATGGCATAGAGCTATACACACACATTTTACCTATGTCAGTTTCCTGATTTGATATTGTATCAGAGTTATGCAAAATGTCATACAAACATCATTGGGGAAACTAGATAAAAGGTATGAGGACCTCACCCTACTGTTTTTGAACTTCCTTTGAATTTATTATTATTTCAAAATAAATTTTCAAAAAGCTAGCAAGATGAACATGAGTCTTTCCCCACTTGGAGATCATTGTTTATAAATGAATTATAAAAAGCTGCACGTGTTGAAGATTAGCATCCACTTCTCTTTTTTTTTTATGCGGTACGCGGGCCTCTCACTGTTGTGGCCTCTCCCGTTGCGGAGCACAGTCTCCGGTCGCGCAGGCTCAGCGGCCATGGCTCACGGGCCCAGCCGCTCCGCGGCTTGTGGGATCTTCCCGGACCGGGGCACGAATCCGTGTCCCCTGCATCGGCAGGCGAACTCTCAACCACTGCGCTACCAGGGAAGCCCCACTTCTTTTTTAAAAAAAAAATAGATTTAATTTTTTAGAGCAGTTTTAGGTTCACAACAAAATGGAGAGGAAGGTACAGAGTTCCCATATACCCCCCACCCCCGACATGCACAACCTCTCCCCCTATCAACATACCCCGCCAGAGTGGTGCATTTGTTACAATCAATGAACCTCCAAAGTCCATGGTTTACATTAGGATTCATGCTTGATGTTGTACATTCTATGGGTTTTGAGAAATGTATATAATGACATGAATCTATCATTGTAGTATCATACAGAATAGTCTCACTGCCCTGAAAATCCTCTGCACTCTGCCTATTCATCCCTCCCTCTCTTCTAACCCCTGGCAACCACTGATCGTTTTATTCTTTCCAGTTTAATTTTAGAATAGAATGGTTTTAGAATAGTTTTACCTTTTCCAAAATGTCATATAGTTGAATTCATACAATATGTAGCCTTTTCAGATTGGCTTCTTTCACTTAGTAATATGCATTTAAGTTTTCTTCCACGTCTTTTTATGGCTTGATAGCTCATTTCTTTTTAGCGCTGAATAATATGCCATTGTATAGATGTTCCACAGTTTATTTATCCATTCATCTACTGAGGGACATCTTGGTTGCTTTCAAGTTTTGGCAATTATGAATAAAGCTGTTATAAAAATCCATGTGCAGGTTTTTGTGGGGATATAAATTTTCAGCTCTTTGGGTGAATACCAAGGAGTGTGATTGCTGGATTGTGTGGTAAGAGTATGTTTAGTTTTGTAAGAAATTACCACACTGTCATCAAAAGTGGCTGTACCATTTTGCATTCCCACCAGCAATGAATGAGAGTTCCTGTTATTCCATATCCTCACTAGCATTTGATATTTTCTGTGTTTTGGATTTTGGCCATCCTAATAGGTATATAGCAGTATCTTGTTGTTTTAATTTGCAATTCCATAATGACATATGTGGAGTGTTTTTTCATATGCTTATTTGCCATCTGTATATCTTCCTTGGTGGGGTGGCTATTCAGGTCTTTTGCCCAGTTTTTAAATTGGGTTGTTTTTTTTTTCTAACTATTGAGTTTTAAGAGTTCTTTGTATATTTTGGTTAACAGTCTTTTATCAGATGTGTCTTTTGCAAATATTTTTTCCCAGTCTGTGGCTTGTCTTCTCATTATCTTGACCCACTTCCTGTTCATTAACAAGCTGGTGACAACAATTAGCTTGCATAGTGCACTAAACAGCCTCTCCACTGGGTTTTGCCCACATTCTGGGGAAACTACTGTTCTCTTGACTACATGAGCAGCTCTGTGTGTGGTTTCTGATTAGGAGCACAGGCTTTGGGATGTGTTATCCTGGGTTTAACCTGGTTCTACTGCCCATGAGGTGTTCATAAATACTTACTTAATCTCTCTGTCCTCAGTACCCTCAGTCGCAAATGGAGATCAAACCAACACTCATCCTAGGGTGGCTGTCAGGATAGAATGAGCTAATTCCAGGAGGGGATTTGGCATGGCACAGTTGATGGGACATAGTCAATTCTCTAAAAGTGTTATTATGGGTGTTATGATATGTATTGTGATGTCTTTTTTTGGCTGAGTGTCTTAATTACTAAGTTTTACTCTTAGAAGTATGTTCTCTTTTTGGAATATGAGTGATTTCAGGAATGGTTATGAAAGCTGTATCTACAGTCACCCTGGTGACAGTCAGCAGTCTACTGTTCTGAGAGCTTGTGCTGAGAAGGGGTTTAGAGGTCCCCTCCCTTTTTTGTTCCTGTTTAAAGTGGAATTTAATTGGATTATTAATTTGGGTAGCTTGTTAACACGTGTTGTGTGTTACCATTAGACATTTCTCTCACCTAACTCCACGGGCAACAGACATACGGGGATTTGTGCTTAGTTCTGTCCAAGAAAATGAGGGCTTCACTGCATACTATATTACTATCTAACTTTTCATATAATATAATGATGATAATAATTACTTCCATTTATTGATTACCTGCTGTAATCCTGACGCTGGGCTAACCACTTTGCACATATATATATTAGCTCATTAATTTACATATATTATTATCACACCCACTTGATAAATGGGAAAACTGAGACTTAGTTAATTGGCTTGCCACCTTCACCCAGTTGGTGACACAAAGAGCTGGGATTTGACTCTGGACCCTATGATGCCATGTTCCTAATCACTATGTGCATACCACCACCAAATACCTGACTCGAGATTCTCAAAACATTGTTCCAAAACCACTTGGGTAAGGAAAACTTTGAAGGGGTTGTTTAAAGAAATCCAGCTTCCTGGGATTTCCCCCCGCCAAGACCTATTGAATCAGGCTGTCTGCTTTCTGTCCCTTTCTGAACACATCTTATCCCCACAAATGTTTTACACTTATCAGAAGAAAGAAAACTTCCAGATCATTGGAGGAGAGAACAGATGTCAGGAAGTAAAGTTGTGTGGGCTTATTGGTAGAACTAAATGAGTTTATAGCCAACTATGAACAAAGGCTGCCAAACTCTAAGGGAAAACTTACATAATATGTTTCCTTTCTCTAGCATTCTCAGGTTTGTTTTTCTGAATCTGTTTCTGTGGCAATATGGCTATACTATTTTAGAGGTTTTCCTTTATACTAGTTATGCCGAAGGTGGTGAAAAGAAAAGTCAACAATTACATTTTTCGAGAAACCAGCCGGTAACTCAGGTTTGGATGACTTTGAGGGCAAAGGTCAAAGCAAATGTTTAATAGGTCTTTCTTGATAACAGCATATTCTTTAAAATAAAAGCCTAACTCCTCAGTGTGGGAGGTAGATGGGTTTTGGTTCAATCAAGTGGACACATTTTCTCCCTGACATCTGTAGAAATTGTTACCTTCTTCATGTTGATTGTTATAAAGGTAAAATGAGATAGGTTTGTAATAGGGTCTGGCAAACTAAGAAATATTCATACTATTTCATTATGATTATCATTATCATTGTTAGAAATTATATCTGGTAAGAAATGTTGAATAGGTCAAGTGAAAAAGTCTTTTTTTGATAAAGAACTTCAATGAAGATTTGGAATGGAAATCATATTGACCTGTCCTATTGACTTAAAAATTCTGCTAAAAATAGATAATTACAGGCTACTGTATTGTGTGCCATTTAGAAATTTGTGCCTCCTTCACCCTGCATATAAAAGGATGCTTTGTTCAAATCCTCTGGCACTTGGGGTCTTCAGGGAGAACCTGTCAGTGTGATGGATCTTCATGTTCTGACAGGAGCTCCCATCTGCTGGATGGTATTTTGGATCAGGTCCTTGTGGGAAAGGACCCTTCATTCCCAGTGAAGGTCACAGTGATTATTACTGGGTAATGGGACATTGTTCTGTTATTGTAAGTCATTGGGGTCAAATGAAAATTTTCTGGAAATAGTAACTGTGCTGTGCTTGGCAGGTCCAGGATTCTCAGGAGTTCTCCATTCAGGTGTAAATGAGGTGCTCAGCACAGAATAAGCCTTTTCTGCAAAGCAGCCTTGGGCAGCCTGTCTGGAAACTGCTGTAGCCAGGATGGATGGATTCACTTTGACATAATGTGCTCAGAGATTCCAGAGGGAATTATGCTTTCCTCTCCCTTTGAAAATGTTAATTCAACTTTGATGGGTGTGTTTGCAGTTTGGCTGGGAAAGGCCACTGTAAGACAGGTCAAATAATGGGACACACACTTCTGGGTGAAATGGCCTTCCCTCCCTCTCCATCTGGCTGACTCATCCTTATTTTAAACTCCAAGGAAGCATGATCTCTTACTGCACTGTAGGTATCTGCAGCCTCACTCCCATAAGTAACCCATCTTCAAGCTCATCAGTTCTTGTCTTTGGAATCATTCAAGTCTGCCCACTTTTGCCCATTCCCACTGCCACTTCCTGGCTTCTGGCTGCCATCATCTCTCATCTGATTTGCTTCAATTACTTTGTCTTTTATATTGGCCCTGCAATCCTGTTTCTACCCTTGAAAATCTAATTATGTCACAGCCTTATTTAAATTGCTTACATGCAACTTGCAGAAAAACTGGAAAATCCAGATGAGCCAAACAAACTAGGATAAAATAGAAAATAACAAGCATGCAAAATCTTGCCATCTAGATATAACAACTATTAACATTCAACTGCAGAAATTTTTAGAATTTATTTTCTATTTACATGCTTTTTTTAAAAAGTTTTTTTATTTTTTTTGCGGTACGCGGGCCTCTCACTGTTGTGGCTTCTCCCGTTGCGGAGCACAGGCTCACGGACGCACAGGCTCAGCGGCCATGGCTCACGGGCCCAGCCGCTCCACGGCATGTGGGATCTTCCCAGACCCAGGCACGAACCTGCGTCCTCTGCATCGGAAGGCGGACTCTCAACCACTGCGCCACCAGGGAAGCCCCATATATTTTTTTCTAAAGTAGAATTATACTGTAAATATTGGGTTTTAAGTTGCTTTTTTCTTTTTAACATGACAACATATTGTAAACAAACAGGACAGGGGATCCCTGGAGAAAGAGAACCAGGCGTGGCTTTTTTGACATAAGAGAAGCCATTTTTGGCCTAAACCATTTTATGATCTAGGCCTGGCCACAATGCTTGCCCTTGAACATGTCTCAGTAATTAATGATCTTAAAGGAACAAAAGAACAAACAACTATTATCAGGCAAAAGAGAAGCAATAGCAAAGATTATGTATCTGTTGTTAAAGACTCCCAGTTTTGTTTCAATGGTAAAGATTATCCTAAAGTGTTCAACCACCAGATCAACCGGAACCCAATGGATGATGATGTTGACGTTTTCTGACCCTCGTGACTTCTATCAACTAAAGCTTGGACTCAGTGGACCACCCAAGTCCCTTCATGAATATGCATGTACCCTTAGCTTAAAACTTCCCCAGTTTTGCTGCTGGGGAGACACTGCTTTGGGAAAGAGTCTCTGTGTTCTCCTTATTTGCTGCAAGTAATAAGAAATCCTTCCCTCTCCCGATCTTTGGCTTGGTTATGTCTTTTGGCTTGACACCTACCAAGAAGTGAACCCATATTTTAGATAACAATATCGCAGCTTATTACCCTATAAATGGACATTATCTACATCATCTACATTGTTGTATTTTATTTCATCGTAGATATAAATTATTGTTTATATAACCAATGCCACCACTGTTTTATTCTTATTCTTTTGTTTTTTTTCATTTTGTAACTAACACTAAATTACATCCTTGTTTAGAAACCATTAAACCATCCTTAAGTAGTGGCTTGGGGGAAATTTTTCTACTCATAGAATTGTTGCGCTAAGGGTATGTACATTTATATACATCCTTCTTCTAGTATAATATTTGGTACATGTTTTCAGTTTACAACCACATGTACCAATTATTTATGATTATCTGTGTTTTAATAATTTTAGGACTTCTGTACATGAATGACTTCTTCAGTTTTAGGCCTTTAACTCTTCTCCAATTCTCCACTAGTTGTGGAAAACATTTACATATATTTTTAAATATTCAATACTGATGCCATGGTTTTTACACCTCTGTGAAACCAAGCAGGAACCTGTGGGGCTGTCCCGGGTACAAAAGCCCCTCATGTCCCCCATTTTTTGTTTGTAGAAAAGAAGCTTTAGTCTCCCAGCCCTTCCCTGAGTTCCAAAGACCAGACTCAACCAGTCACTAATTAGGGAAGTGAGGGAATGCAGAAACAAAGGAAAAGTAGTCAAGATCAACAGTTCAGCAATAGTTCCTCCTCAAGTGATATATATATAACAATCTGACATGTGTCTTTAAGTTGTTCTGCAAGATCGAAGACCCCCGCCACTGCCCAGGTGGAGGATGGTGGTATACCCCAGACTGATTGGAAACAGAAAGTTGATGATTAAGATTCCTGAAACACCACCCTGTTACCTCATCATGAACCAGTCAGAAGAAGGTCCATGAGATGGCCATGCTCCTATGATCCCCTCCCCTAACACTGTCTTTAAAAACCCTTGCCTGAAAGCCATGGGGTGTTTGGGTCTTTTAAGCATGAGCTGCTCATTCTCCTTGCTTGGCACCTGCAATAAATGCTGCAGTTTCCTCCACCACAACCTGGTGTAAGTAGATTGACTAGGCTGTGAGGCAAGCAAGTGGATCCAAGTTTGGTTTGGTAACAAATGTATACCTGCATTTGTCGTTTTGTTACGTTCATAGAGGAAAGGTAGCTTGGAAGCCTAAGAAATCCCTGAGCCCTCAAACTATCCCTTAAGATGATAGATGTCTTCTTCTAATGATCTAATATTTGGTTTACGGTGGGTATTGTAGGTAAACAATTTTGTTCTGCCTAAATCTTTGAGGACTTTTCCTTTGATCTTTATAATTGCAGTGCCTGGCACATAAAATAAGTATTTGTTGAGTGAATGAATAAAAATGCTTTGATAAGACATGACTAGATGATGGTGGAGGTGGGGATACCCCAGGTATATTTTCAGTTACTGTGCCTAAGTATGGTAAGCTCTTGGAATCTGCTTCCACAAGCCTCTTTCTTCCCTTTTTTGCAAGCTCAGGAAAGATTTCTTATGTTATAGGTTTGATTCAGCTTTTCTCTATTTTTGTTTCTCTTCCAGGAACACTCTTTGCTGACTTTATTCCTATCTCCTCTTACTTTGTTTTGACTCCCTTATCCTTTCACCTGGCATTCTGGAAAGGCTTCTCAAACCTGCACTTCCAGTAGGTGATGGGATTTTCTGCACCACGAATTGACCTGTTTTTGTTGTCGCTGCCTCAAGCTTTGTTTTAGTGGCTCCTTTCCCCACAATGGCGCCTTTCATGACAGCGTCTTCCTTTCCTCTCCCTGCCTTTTTGCTTACAGCACTGTTCCTGCTTATGCCTTCTTCCATCTCTTCATGACACTAAAACATTTCCTTGAAATATCTTTTTCTCTAGTCATTGAGGTATACTTTTTTAGAGATGTCTTTTTCTTCGGAGCCTTCCAGATGTTATTTCTTTTTTCTTGGTATAAATTATGCTTCTATAGTTACACATTATTTGATGGATTTCTTCTTTTTCTCAAAAAATAACCAGATTTCTTTTCAGATCTGATGCTTAGAAGCAGATAGTGTAAATGAAAGACTCTTATTCCCACTCTCTGTTCAGCATATGGTGAACCAATAATAACCACCCTTTATTGCATCCAGAGGCCAGGTCAACGTGCGCAAACAGCTCCAGGCCAAGTTTCTGATGGGTCTTTCTCCCAGGGAACTCATCCCTCTCTTTCAATTGCCTTATTCTTTAGGAGTCTTTATTGTAGTAGTTAGGTATATACACACACACCCTACACATACCACATCCACATACATATATACACCAAACACATACCACATACACGTATCACATACACACGCTGCATACTCACACATACATATTCACTCAGTACATCATACACACACTCACCACACAATACAATGCAACACATACCACACATTACACATGCTACATGCGTACACAGGCATACACACATATACTACGTGCCCTACGTGCCACACCCACACACATACCACACCACACAAAACCACACAACTCCCACCCACTCCCAGTGTGGCCTGTTACCAGGGGACTTCTCTCTGCTCATACACCCAGCTCCTCACTTGTGGGACTGCACATCACATTATATCCTGAGTCCACTCCTACATCCGGACCATTTTTCCCCTGGGACTTGTATTCTTTCTAGAAAGTAGCTAATGAGGCAGAGTCCATCCTCTGCTTGCCTCAGAGCCTGGCAGCATCTAAGGATGAGCTTCTCCTCGATGGGTGGGTCAGATCAGGCTGCAGACAATGCCTCTGTCTCACGTTTGTTGACAGCCTGTGTTTTGCATGGTGCAGAGGCTCGTTGGCTTAGTGTTTCTCAGTGCGGCTCCATCTGCTTTATAAGTAGTGTCTGTTCCTCTCTGATTCAGACATTAGGTTGTCTGTCAATGATGGTTTTCAACAGTAGTGAGAGTTTTCATTTTTTCCCATATTTTTAAGGAGAGAAAATGAGACAGGTGGTATTGAGGGCTGTTAACCAGGCACAGTCTTGAGCTGGAAGTCCATCTAGATTTTTTGCATAAGAAAAGGATAACAGTCTGTCTGGCAGAAGTATGAGAATGCATTTGGGATCCTAGTTAAAGAATCAGGTATGAAATATACATTTATTTAGTCAGGTGCCAGCTGTATGAAAAATCCCTTTCTTGTTTCCCATAATATTTCTGAAACTTAACAGTGCATAGAGGCAAAATATCATCATTATGCAGGGACAGCGTGTTATCGCTTTTTTTGGGGGGCAGATCTTTTCTAGGTCACCTGCTGCTTCGACATAGCTCTGAACAGTCTAGCATGCTAACCATCTGACTCCATTCTCCTAAGTCGTGAGAGAGAAAACGGCTTTACAGCAAATTATGGCAGGCATCAGCATTTAAATGAAAGGAGGGACAGGCTTCCCTCCCACCCTTCCCTTGAGAGGTGCAGGGATGGGAGGGTTTTGCATACCCAGCACACGTGCTCTGAGGGCCTTTCTCCTCGCTCTAGCCCTCTGACAACCAGTGAGGTTACCGTTTCATTTCCCACTCATTGTATATACCTCCCCAGTGCCGTTATTAGGTACTGAGTACTCATTCACTCCTGGCATAGTCACCATACGCCATGAGCTCTGGATAAACTTACAGAACAAATCCCATCTTCCACCATTCTCTGCTCCGTGCTGTCTCTGGACACAAACTCCAAGGACTCCTTGGAGTCTTCATCGTAAATCTTAATTATGAAAAAGCGATTTTTAACCTTTTTTGGACCTTTGAGACTTGTATGATGTATTCTGGAGCTAAGGAATGGATAGTTTCAGAACAGTCCAATCACAGAAAACAATCCTCTAACACAGAGGTCTTCAGGTGGGGTCTAGGGACTCCTGGGGTCCCTTGAGTCCCTTTCTGGGGAGGGGGTGTGGTCTGCAAAGTCAAAACTATTTTTACAACAATGCTAAGATGTTACTGCTTTTTCTCTCATTCTTTCACATGGTGTTTTCCAGAGGCTACATGATATGCCTCTGTTTCTCTGACACCAACTGGGTATTCAACGGTCCAACTCAATCCTGACGCTGACTGTCAGAGTTGGTGTGGACTTCACAGGTTAACAGTTCAGTCCCACAAGAATGCCCACCTCAGACACCTGCCACAAATGGGGAGCTCAGGTGACCCACACTTCTGCCTGGCTGCCTGCAGATTTGGGAGCTCCCACAATCTTCCCTGCCCCTGTTTGATAATTCATTAGAACAACTCACAAATCTCAAGAAAACCCTTTACTTATGTTCACCAGTTTATTATAGCCGATACAACTCAGGAAACAGAAGAGAAGCACAGGGCAACATGTAGGTGTGCACACATGGCTCCCATACCCTCTACAGGAGCACCGCCCTTCACCACTTTCACGTGTTCACCAACCAGGAAGCTTCTCAAACCCTGTTTAGGGGATTTTATGGAGGTTTCATTACATTCATTACATTACATTAAATCATTGGTCATTGTTGATTGAACTCAATCTCCAGTCCCTCCAGAAGGGGTGGAGCTGAAATTTCCAACCCTCTAATCACAAGGTTGGTTCCTCTGTGTACCAGCTCTCACCCTGAAGCTACCTGGGGGCCCTCCAAGAGTCACCTCATTAGTATAAACGCAGGTACAGTTGAAAAGGGCTTCTTAGGAATAACAAAAAGTGCTTCTCTCACCCCCATCGCTCAGGAAATTCCAGGGGTTTTAGGAGCTCTGAGCCAAGGATGGGACAAAGATTAAATATATGTATTTCCTACTATATCACACATATAACATATAATATCATAGCTGACTGATGAAGAAACAAAGCAATCATTTTTTTTTGGAAAAAAAGTTATTTTTCATAATGTATGTTATTTCTGTTAATATTTTATTACTGTTATTTAAAATAAATTAATAAAAATATTTTTAATTTCTCAATTTTACTTTCCAAAATGGTAAATAATTCTAGAGATAAGTTAATCCACATAAACAAAAGTTCTTTGGGAGCCTCGATATTATTTTAAAGTGCGTAAACTAAAAAATTTTAAACTTCTCCTCTAAAATACGATGCCCAAATAAATCCCAGCTAGATTTGCTCATCCATTGTGTTTATTCCTATGTTTATACTCCCCCAAAGGGCCACAGTGGCACATTTAGAGGTCCAGGCGATCTCACATCCTTTAACTGAGGGGCAGGGTGGGCATTTGACATATTTATTGGCCCTCAAAATCCCCCATGCGGGACGTGTCCTAAAACAAATGCCTTTGGTTCCAAAGCCCACACTTGCTGGCTGTGCACTCTGATTACTTCCTGTTCACTGATGAATAGCTCCTCAGATTACTGTTATACACTCTGCAATCCCAGGATCTGAAAGTAGTCTCCTCCTCGGGTGAGACCCTGAGAACCCTACGAGGCCTCTGGGGGTACGACTCATTTGGGGACATGGCCCATTCAGAGCAGCCCTGCTCCAAATGGTACTTCCACAGTGAGCATCTCTGGAGTTCCCAGGGCTCTCATTTGGATCCTTTTCCTTCTCAGCTGCTTCTCAAATCCTCAGGCTTTTCATCCTCTCTTATATCTCCCCCTTGTCTAACCTGCTTTCAGAAAAGAAATCTGAGAAATTCATTTGTACCGAGGTAAATGTGACCGATAACTCTTGCTATATATCTTCTCCCTGGAATTCTTATATTTTAGCTAAACGAATGTGCCCTGCCTTACAGAATTTTAGACATGAGAATGTGAATGGTGGTAAAAATGTTATTGGTAGTGGGAATTTTCTGGTATCCAGTAAAGCGCACAAGAAGGGAATTGTCTGACTTCTCTCCCTCTAAGAGAAGCCCTCGTTCACAAAGCAGCAGCTGCAGGGCCGCGTGTAATCTGCTCCTGAACACCCTGGTTAGGCGTGAAGCAGACAAGAATAGTGGCAAGTTAGAGACAGAAGGGAATTAAGACCCTCAAGTTGTGATGCCCTCATTCCAGAGTGAGACCCCACAGTGCAGTTCTGTACTCCCAGGAACTGTGTGGCAGGTGTGGAGAGGGGAGAAATGACCTGTCTTAGGCATTTAGATGGGAAAAGAGGGGAAAGGGGGTGGGTAGGGATACCTGTCCAGTACTTTAAAGGGTCCTGTTTAAATCATGATATCTAGCATTATTTAGGACTCATGTATCAGACACGGTACTTAGCACTTTTCTTCCTGATCCAGTATAATTCTCGTACTGACCTCATGAAAAAAGAAACACTTTCATCTCCATTTGACAGATGAGGAAATAGAAGCAGAAAGAAGTCAAATAACCACCTTGCAAGATCTCCCAATAGAAAGTGGGAGAGCAAGGATTTGAAGCAGAAACACTGTCTCTGCAACCTGCTGCCAGTATGTATGCTCTCCTGCTCTTCTCAGGCCAGGGTTGATGTAGGAAGACAGCGTTTTTGTGACAATGCTCAACTTTTCCAAGGTACCAGCTAAAGTGCCCAGAGGAGTGTGATGTTTGTCATCATTTTATACATTGGTAAATACCATACATGGGCTCATTTACTCTGTGGTGGATGGATGACGATGCCTTTGTTATAATCATCTCACGCTTCAAGTAACAAGACTCTCCATTAATAGAATTTAGAGCACAACCTTCATCTGAAGTACGTTCTCTGCTGAATGGGCACTGAAACATGTCTTACCTGTTTGTAAGCTGAGACCTGAACAGCTGAATCCCGAGCACAATTTATACCATGTCCTGGCACCTCAACTCTGGGGGCCACCACATCATCACTCCTTCTCCAGGTTTTCTATGCTTCCTTCTTTGAGTTTAACCAATACTATTTCCCTCATTCTGACTGTGGCTTCACTCAGCTTTCTTCTCTTGGAGGCACATCCTAGGATTGCTTCTGCTAACACCTCTCCAAGCTGAACAACAAGCTTTCCCACCCCTGTGCTGCCCCCACCAATAGCTCTCCCATGAGAGGGCTCCAGCATCAGGGCACATCTAGGGTTACAAAATGAGCCCACCAGGTCTCCAGAGTAACAGCATAGATGAGGCTTATGCTGCCTGCAGTAGCAGACGACCTCCAAATGCAGAGTGAGTCAGGCTGCTTTGCTCTAAAGACCCTGATGTGTCAACACAGCCTCCATACTCATTATTGCAAGTGGAGAGACAGACAGGGTAATCTTTTTTTTTTTAAACATCTTTATTGGAGTATAATTGCTTTACAATGGTGTGTTAGTTTCTGCTTTATAACAAAGTGAATCAGCTATACTTATACATATATTCCATATCTCCTCCCTCTGTGTCTCCCTCCCACCCTCCTTATCCTACCCCTCTAGGTGGTCACAAATCACCGAGCTGATCTCCGTGTGCTATCCAGCTGCTTCCCACTAGCTATCTATTTTACATTTGGTAATGTATATATGTCCATGCCACTCTCTCACTTCGTCCCAGCTTACCCTTCCCCCTCCCCATGTCCTCAAGTCCATTCTGTATGTCTGCGTCTTTATTCCCGTCCTGCCCCTAGGTTCTTCAGAGCCATTTTTTTCTTTTTCTTTTAGATTCCATATATATGTGTTGGCATACGATATTTGTTTTTCTCTTTCTGACTTACTTCACTCTGTATGACAGACTCTAGGTCCATCCACCTCACTACAAATAACTCAATTTCATTTCTTTTATGGCTGAGTAATATTCCATTGTATATATGTGCCACATCTTCTTTATCCATTCACCTGTTGATGGACACTTAGGTTGCTTCCATGTCCTGGCTATTGTAAATAGAGCTGCAGTGAACATGTTGGTACCTGACTCTTTTTGAATTATGGTTTTCTCAGGGTGTATGCCCAGTAGTGGGATTGCTGGGCCGTATGGTAGTTCTATTTTCAGTTTTTTTAAGGAACCTCCATACTGTTCTCCATAGTGGCTGTATCAGTTTACATTCCCACCAACAGTGCAAAAGTGTTCCCTTTTCTCCACACCCTCTCCAGCATTCATTGTTTGTAGATATTTTGATGATGGCCATTCCAGACAAGGTAATCTTAAAGGGACTTTTTCGTGGCTTCAGCCTGGAGGTGACACAATCACTTCTGCTCACATTTCATTGGCTTGAACGAATTATATGACCCCATCCAGAAGGGAAGAAATATTTCTGCCAAGCATTTAAGGTAAGGTCACACAGAATATTCTGTATGGCTGACTGACAATTCCTTGGTAGAGGCTCCGATGATATGATTTTCTGAAGCATTTCTAAACGTTTCATTGCATGAGCTACTTTATAATCCACTTGTGCTGGATTAGCTGTCAAAAAGGGGATTTCCTTGGGAGAAGGACTTTCTGAATTCACATTCCCATGTGCTTATTCCAACAGGAATGCTGGCTTGGGATAGCATTGCCTTTCCATGCTTGAGCTTCTTGATTTATTAAATTAGGTATTCTTTCTTTGCTGCCTTTCAAGCAGTCCGAATTGTGAGGCAGTCATAGATCTCCACTCTATTCTGAAGCATCAGCAGGGCAGAAAGGAACCTGCCACAACCTTGACAGCTATGCTCCTCTCACGCTCTCCCCCACATAGGCTGTCCTCCGTTACTCTTCTTCCAGACAGAGGAAACACAGTAGGACTTGTCATTTGTGCTAATCTGAGCACACATCTCCACTGTGAATTGTGCTACCCTGGGGCTTCTGTTCAGAGATCAATGCTGGGCTGACATGGGAGGTCTGTGATCCTAGTAAAATTTCTTATAAACGTGCATGTGGTCTTATGTCCTTCAAAACAATGGCACATCTTCATTCATTTGACTCCTGGTCTCTGTGACACTGCTTGATGCATAGTTAAATTCACTTGGTAGCCCATCTACCCATCTAGCCCTGACCCCAGCTCTGCTTTACTCCTAAGGCTAATCAGGAACTGGGTCTGGGTCTTCGGTGGTGAACAACCCTGCAGATCCCCACTTCGTCAGCCTTGGAGCTCACATCCCAGCTAAATGGCACCTACGTCCTACCTGACTTCATCTTCCAGGGGACCTATCACCTTTGGGAATTCCGAGGCAGTCCTGCAGGTGATCTAATGAGAAGAGGTCCTTCTATGGGAGGAGTTTTACGATCATTTCTGAAGGGCACCATTGGACTGTCTTATTCTGGATCCATGTTTCTATTTGGCTTTTGCATGGGAATTTCCACAACTGCAGCCAAGGACTGACACATTGCCTGATTCCAGTAGCATGTCACTAGTCTCTAAAAATCCACTCCCGGCCCGCCTCCCACGGCAAGAACCATGTTTCCTGTTATTCACACCCTTGTGTGGTCTCGTCTTGAATCCTGGCTGGTGTGTGGCTCGTGCCTGGTCAATGAAATCTGTCAGAAGTGACACGTCATGACTTCTAAGCCTGGTCCATAGGTATCCTTTCAGCTTCTACCCCGTGTTCTTGGAACCCAGCTGCCACCCTCCAAGGAAGCTCTGGAGACACCCATGTGAAGAGGAGCTGAGGAAGCTGTCTTACAGTCCTTGCTAAGCTCCCGTGGTCAGTGAGCATCACCATGCCAGCCACGCCATTCAAGCTATTCCTAGACAAGTCCCAGACATCATGGAGTCCACGTCATGGACCTTGCTGTGTCCTGCTTGATTTCCTAACCCTCAGAAACATGAGGGGCAGTAAACTGATATTTTAAGCCACTATCTTTTGGGATTATTTGTCACATAGCAATCAATGACCAGAACAGGGGACCCTTGTTTATGTGAAAGATGTCCTCCAGAGGTGTCCAGTGGACTTGGTGCCTGGTGTGTGGTGCACAGTGGGTTTGAGATCCTATTTCCTGAGGTTCTCATATCTGGAGGGTCCTGAAACAAGGCCTAGGACAAATGGTTGGCTTCCCAGCCAGTGAGGAGATTTTCCATTTCTCAGTTACAGACGATGCAGTTTCCCCAATTCCAGGCTTCATTCAGGCAGTCCAGTTCCGTGCTCGAGTCCTGAAGCCTTGACCGTCTCAGAGATGTGACAGCACGGCACCTAAAATATCACATCTTGATTCCCACTATATTCTGCAGAGGTTCAGCTCCCATAGCCTTCCAGCCTAAGGATTTGCTCTTTATTTCTGGCACGTGAAGATTTCACCTTCTGCCTTTATGATAAGTTATTAATTTTTAAAAATATATGTTTTTTTCTTCTAGAAGTTTTAATTTGGGGTGGGGGTGAAGGTGGGCTGCAAAGGAGGAGTTCCAGAGGCTGCTCCATCTGATATTTTAACCTCATTACCTTATCTTCTTTCTAGAATATTTTTGGTTATTTGCCCCCTACATCACAAGACTGTGCTAGCAAAACCATGAAGGTGCTAACTCTTTTAAAAGATGCAAATTCTTTCAGAGAAATGAAACTATGTCGTTGGTTTCTAGATGATTAAATTCATAGTTGTAGTCTATTGTTCCAGGATGGCTCTGACAATTGAAATTCTATTAGCTGTGGGGACCAGCAATGGCAGTTACAGATCAGGGAGGCACTGCCTCTGCCCAGTCTGGTCTTCTTTTTAACAAAGAGCTGTGTCCTTAGGATCATGACCGCTCATAACCCATATCTACTGTAGACAACAGCTAGTGGAGCCAGGCTGCTCACATGGGTCTCCTAGATAATGTAGAGGGTTTTTTTCCCCATTTATATTTTAATAAAACTAGCAGATGGGAATTCATCTGTAACATTCAGCAAGGGAATTAATATACTGAAATGTGGCCCTTTGACATTTGCTCAAATGAGCATAAGGCTATCAGGGCAAGTGAATGGAGGAAAAAATAATTATAGAAGGAAGGAAACTGGAAACAGAACTGAGATGATTATGTAAGTCCTTTGAGAAATGAATAAAGGACCCTCTCAGAAGTAATTAAGTCTCTCTTATATCCACATGCTGCATTCTGGCTTATACACTTAAACACGTCTCCGGTTCCACTGCATCTCTGCTCAAAGACATCAGTGATGACCCAGTGCCTGCATTTATTACACTCCAACTCCTAGAGTTGGTCTTGGGTCTCAGGTGCTTCTGCAATCTGGCCTCAGTCTACCCCTAGAATAGTGATTCTTAACCTTGGGTGCATTTTTGAATCACTGGGGACATTTGTAAATTGTGGGTGCCTTCTCACATACACAAAAATAGACCAAATATTATAACTCACATGCATGCTAATTATATCATTGTCTATATACTATCATACCCACCAACAGACTTCAACGATAGAGTTGAATTTTGAAAAGATCATTTTGGCTACAGTGTGAGAAAAGGTATTATAAAACAGCAACAGAAGAAAGTACAGCTGGGAATGTAAGTGAAAAAAGTAGATTGGAGAAGTGGGAGAGCTTCAGATGGGTATCTGCAGCATTAGACAATTAATTAAATTAATATTACTTAAATATATACAAAATGTTAGAACTCTGGTGGGTTCTGAGCGTAAGGGGAAAGAGAATGTATAAAAACAATACGAAACAAAACATCCACCTTGACATCAGGTGGTTCACAGTACAGTGAGAGAGAGGATATAAACAAGCAGCTGTAACTGAAGTGGCATAAAGAGCTACAAATAAATTATAATGGGGGAATAGAGATCAGATCATGTGGCGATGTTTGTGGAATAATTAATAATAATACTGATGCGTGGGTCCCACCCCAGTGGCGCTGATTTAATGGGTCAGGATTACCAGGCATCAGTACTTTTGCAAAGTCTCCATTGACTGGAATGTTCAGTCAGTGCCAAGGAGTGTGTTGTACGGTCTTATCCACGCTTCCGGGCTGCTGTGGGGAAATGGAAGGGACACTCCTCCAAGAAGCCAGGGCTCAAGTCTCAGATTTCCCAACAATGACAGCAGAGGATAGAGCTAACATTTCTTGAGCAGGATCTGTGCTGAGCATTTCATGGACATCTTCTTAGTGTTTCTCAACCCTGGCTGCATATTAAAATAATCTGAGAACTTTGAAAAACTACTAACGTCTTGGTTTGGCTCCAGATCAATTAAATCAAATCTTTGGTATGAGTCTGGACATATTTTTTTTTTTGTAACTGCTCTTGCAGTTGATTATCTGCAGGATGTTGAGAACCACCAGCTTTGGAGTCCACTAGGTGATCATATTTTTATAAACCTACTCACTCCTTTATGGAGTCCCTGTTCCCTAGCCAAGCAAGCCTGTTTGCCATATCCTGAACACATCACTAAGAAGACCCACAGGCCAAGGAGAGCTTCTCAATTATGCAATATGAGGTCAGGTAAAAAGGTTTTTCTCTTATTGGCTAAAGGACTTCTTTTCAAGCTTCTGATTAGTCTGTGAGGCTCCAGTATAGGAAGCACAAAGAGCACATTAGTCACTAATAGTGGAATCTAGAAATAGGTACTTTACATTTCCTCCCTCTGTTTTCTCTTCTCTACCTGAAGGGAGGCCATTGTATATTTAGTTTAAGGATCTTGGGGAGAGGGCCAAAATAACTGGGGATAGTCCTTCCCATACAAACTTACTGAACTTTTCAAGTTTGGTCAGAAAGTAGCCTTTCTAGGTATTCCAAGTAGGAAAGGTTTTAGATAAAGGGAATGAGACTTAAGAGGGCTTTAGGGAAGCTTTGGCTTGAGTTCATAAAATCAGAAAGCACCTGAGTGGCTACAAAGCACCTGCAGATGACCTTAGTTTGCCCGTGGCACCAAAGCAGGTGGTTTATAGGGGCTCACCAGGAGCCTGCAAACTTCAAGAATCTTTGGAAGCACCAGGAAATCAGGTAACTTCCAAGAACTTGCTTAGAAGTTGCTGCTGGTAATCGCATGTTTGCCATCTGCTCGTGTTCTGGCAGAACTGCCACTGGAGAAAGTGGTTTCTCCTTCTCAACTATCTTCCAGATTTCATGTCTGTACCCCTCAGTGGCAGAATGTGACCTGGAAGTAAATGGGAAAAACAATTCTGGGAAATGCAGCCTTCTCCCCTGTGATGCAAAGCAAAACCTGGAGAGAGGCAGTGATGACATGGAATTAACAACAGACAATCTGACAAAATGAACTCAAGGTAAGTCAAGACAAGCTTATTTGGGGGAAGACTTAGAGTGGGGAAAAAAGATGTGAGAAAAAATGTAAATGGGAAAAAGAAAGAAAGCTCAAGAAAAAATTTCTCTTGAAAGCAGAGTATGTAGCCAGCAGGAAGGTGCCCCCACGAGGCTCACAGAGTGACTTTCCTGTGGTGATTTGAAATCTATGGTTTAGTCCTCAGCACGGCAGATTCAGAAATTAGGTTTTCAATCTGTAGCCACCTCCCCCAAACCTCACAGTTGCCTGAACAATCTATATGAGAGACTTAAGTAGTCATCAGAAGGTGTTTTCATGATCATTTAATCAGAGAAAGAATTGGTGGCTGGTCTTGGAGACCCCTCCAAACTGTCCTAGACCAGTGTGTGTTTAATATCTGCACCTGCACGAGACTTCTGTTCCTCAGGGCTTGGCACACTGTCTGTTTTGCTCACCACTCAATCCCTGGCACTTAGCATAAGCCTGGCGCATGGTAGATGCTCCATGAACTTTGATTAATTGAATGGATACATAATCATCGTGAGGCCTGATGACGTATCCTTGATTCAAAGGACAGAACACTACACTAGTGACCTGATTTAGTACTTCTCTCTCTTGGTCGGTAGTAGATACTTAGTTCCATGGTTTCTCTCCTTTTATTAAAAAATTTCATATTGTCAGTCTTTTTGAATCTATAGATATATATGGATATATATGATATGTGATATATAGACATATAGGTATAATATATATCCATATATATATGATATAATGTATCTGCATGTATTATAAACTGTATCTCTGTATATTATATATATTTCTCTATATATTATATATACAGTTATAGATATATATTATATAATGTATATATCTAATGTATATACATGTATTATTACATATTATATTATCATATTACTATTTGGAGGATTGCATATTACTGAATAATCTATAACAAAGTAACTATTTCAGTGGATCTAGAAGACTCTGCCTTTTCCCATCATGGATCGGTTTAATAAATTTAACTGTTAAATGGAAACCTTCTTTCCCTTTCTTTTACGTCCGGGGCTTGGAGCTTTGTGAATGTTCATCAGGATTTCCTACATGCAGATGCCAAGAAGCTCTACTAAAGGCATACCCTGCACTTGTGCTCTTCCAGCACTACCTGGCCAGGGGTCTTCCAGAGGGCTCCATGTTCCCTTCTATAGCCTGTTTTCTCTGTACTGACTCTCTAGGTGGATTAGACCAAGCTCCTCAATGTCCCATTGATTGATTGATTGATTGATTGATGATTGATGGAGGAAGATCAAAACTTCAACACTGGATTGTTAAGCTAGGGCTGACTAATAATTTGCTGAGCAACAGGTGTGGTAAAGCTTGTTCTTCCTCGCTTCCCTGGCTTTGCTTATGCTGTGCCCTTCATATGCAATACTGTGAGCTCCTCCTGCCACCCACTGTTTAATTGAGTTTAATTCTCTCTACTTTTCTGGGAGTGGTTCATGGTGTTTCAAGGAGCCTTCCCAAACAACTCTGTCCTACTTTGTTCTCTTTTATTCTAATCTACTCTGTACAGTTGGCTATACTAGTCATTTTAGTGCTAATTATATTCCATTATACTTTTCCTAAATTCCTTCAACTTTGTGTGTGATAATAAATTCTTGAGATAGAGGAACATGTCACATATTGGGGAGTGTGTGTGTGTGTGTGTGTATTCCCCCATAGTGCTTAGCAGAATGTTAGGACCTGTAAATATTTTATATTCATTTTTCATTTATTCATTTGTTCATTCATTCTCTCAACAAATATTTATTGAATGACTACTATGTGTCCAGGTCCTTTTCTAAGTTGTTATAGAACAAAAATCCCTGCCCTATATTTTAGGGAGTGTAGGCAAACAATAAACAATAAACTCAATGCATAAGTAAATTATAGCATAGTAGAATGTAACAATTGCTATGCAAAAAAAAGGAAAAATAGAACAGTGTGAAGGAAGTCTCAGGAATTCTGGGATCTAGGGCTGGTGGGTTGTATTAATTAGAAACCCACAAGCAACTGATATTTGAGCAAAGATTTGAGGAACACGAGACAGTGAGCCATGCAGACATCTGGGGAAAGAGCTCTCTAAGCTGAAGATACAGCATGTGCAAAGGTTCTGAGGTAAGATTGTGCCTGGCATGTTGGAAGAACAGCAAGGGGTCCTTTGGGCTGGAGCAGAGTGAATGAGGGAGATAGCAGTAGAAGAAATCAGAGAGGTAATGGAAAAGCCAGATCATGTAACCTTAAAAGGTCTTTGTAAAGCTTTTTGGATTTTACTCATGGTAAACTGGGGAGTCATAGGAGGGATGTGAGCAGTGGCATCACCTGATCTGATTTTTATTTCAAAAGGACGTTTCAGATTGCCAAGTGGAGAGTATTCCAGGGACCTAAAGAGAAGAAAACCTTCTCTTTAAAGGGTCAGATAGTAAACATTTTAGGCTTTGTGGGCCATATGATCTCTGTCAAATCTGTTCATTTCTGTGCCATTGTAGCACATAAATAGCCATGGACAGTATGTAGACAAATGGGCCTATTTGTGTTGTAATAAAACTTTATTTACAAAAACAGGCAGTTGACAGAGTTTGACTTATGGACTATAGTTTGCCACCCTTGGCATAGACTATAGAGAGGCAACTATAGAAACAGGAAGACCTATCAGGAGGCTATTGAAGTAATCCATGCAGGAGATGCTGAAAGCTCAGAACTGAGTGGAAGCAATAGAGATGGCAAGAAGTGGTTGAATTTTTTTTAAGGCAGATGATTTTCTGATGAATTGCATGTGTGGTGTGAGAGAAAGAGAGGAGTCTAGGATGACTTCTTGTTTGTTCTAAGCAACGATAAAGATGTGCTGGCAGCAATTGAGGTGTGGAAAGCTGTGCATGAAGAAGGGCATTTTTAGACGTGTCAAGTAAGCGGTTGGCAACAAAAGTCAGAGCATCGTGAATTGGATTAGCCTAAAAAGTATGCTACAAGGACACGTTTTAAACTCAAGTGTTGATTGCTCGAATTTTGAGACAGTGACCCGATTGTACAAAAAGCTGGGGAATTCAGAAGCATGCAATGATATTACCATGGAGGAAGAAGTTGGTCATAGATCATGTCCAGCCTTTGTTTGTATAACAGTGATCACACTGTTACTGCCCGAGAAACAGTAAGCCAAAGAAAACTGAGTTAAAAGTCACTGAGAGTTGTAAAACTTCCATTAATTATTAAAATTAGAAACAGGCAACAATTCTTAATGTTAAAATTTTTGGCAGAGGTCATCTAGAATTGAGCCAATAATTGCTGAGCCAAGGACAGAGTTGCACAGGACAGAGTTGTGGTGCCTGTCTGTATACTAAGTTGCTCTACTCGGAGGATCCTCAAGGTGTGACCACAAGGACCCCTTGAACAGGTGCTGGTGGCTCTCAAACCCCTTTAGGGGAAAAGGACCACCTGCAACTCCAGGTTGCTCATTCTTGCGTCCTCACGCTGCAGAGGGGCTATGGGGCAGGGCAGAAGGCACTCGAAAACTTTTGCCAGGCCACTTACCCTCTCTGAGCCTTGTTGTCCTCATCTGGAAAACGGGAATATTTATCTCACAAGCCTGTATAAAGTTGAAAGTGATGATATTTGTAAACATCCTGAAGGGTTGTGCTCACCAATCACCCTTCTATCTGAATATCAGGAGACAAACACAATTGCAGTTCATTTGATCTGTGTAAGTTCCCGAGTTGAATCGAATAAGCTAACTTTATAACTTCATAAATTTTACTTTTCTCAGGCAGAGTTTTAATGTTTTTAATCTTCAAAGATATTTGGAAGGCTCCCAACTCTTGGGTAGAGATATATTCTGTCCTGCTCTAGATTCCAGGCATTAACTGCCCAGCTGCCCCAGTCCTGAAGCCCTGAGAAAAATCTCCCCCCGACCCCTCCCCTGAATAGAAGCTCCTGAGGATTAAGCACTCTGTCTTTCCCCCCCTACCATTTGTAATGGGGTTATCTCTCCAACATCTACTTCTTCTTTTAGTAAGAACCCAACTTTTAGTTCAAATATCTCATCCCAGCCAGTGTGCTCTGGGGAAAGCTGAATCCCTAGGAGTGGGGCATTTGACTTCAATGTGAGCTCATCAGTAATTGCATATCTTGTTCACACTGATTAGTTCATATATGAGCATATAGCTCAAGTTAGGTTGGTGAGGGTCATGTACGTGTTTGCTAAGCACTGCCGGGAAGGGTGGCTTCCTACATTTCTAAGAAAATTTCTAAAAATCACAGTCTTTCTCTGTGCATGTGGACAAGAGTTCCCCAGGAGTCATTAGTAAGCATCCGTTATGGGTTCACTTGTGTCCCCCTACCCCCCCCCCCGACAAAATGTATTTGTTGAAGTCCTAATTCCCAGTACTTCAGAACATGAAAGTATTTGGAGATAGGGCCTTTACAAAGGTAATTAAGGTAAAATGAGGTCATATGGGTTGGACTTAATCCACCTGACTAATGTCCTTATAAGAAGAGGAGACTAGGACACAGACATTCACACGCTCAAAGAAAGACCATGTGAAGTGTCAAAATTGATAAACAGCAACCTCAATTAAAATAGTCAGGAAGCCAGAAGGGGGAGCTCTCCTGTCCTATGAAGACAGCAGAGCCCAACAGGAAGAAGAAAGACTTTCTCTTCTCTCCTGGCAAGAGCTCAGCCAATGAGAAAACGTCAGCACAACTCAGCCAGTGAAAAGCCATTATCGTTTGAACTCTCAAGTCCTCCGGTGGACACTTTGTTTCCTATAGCCCTCCCAGCTTCCCTTTCCCCTCTTTAAAAGAGTTCTCCTCTCCTTCCTGTGAGAGGACTTGCACATGGCTTGCCATACTTGCACACCCTGAATGGCAGTTCTTTACTGATCCTGAATAAACCCTATTTTTTTCCTGGAGAAATAATTGGCAGTCTATTTGTTATAGGTCAACAGAAGACAAAAGAAGAAGATGGCCACCACTTCAAGGAGAGAGGCCTCAGAAGAAACCAAACTTGGCAACATGGTCATCCTGGACCTCTAGCTTCCAGATCTGTGAGAAAAAAATTTCTGTTGTTTAAGCCACCCAGTCTGTGGTAATTGTTATGGCAGCCCTAGCAAATGAATACAGCATCCTACAACCAGGATGAGGAACAAGGCTGAGAGTGATGCCTTCTACCACGTCAGAGACAGGGTCCTTGGTGGCATTCCCGAATCGCTAAGCAAATCAAGCCCAGAGCTTATTCTGTCACTGAACTTTGCATGACAAAAGCAAAATTGTCCCCCTTTTTGCTTTATTGTTTCAACTGTAACTAATAACCAAGTACGCCACTGTGTCCTTAGTAACCTAGAACCAAGCCTCATCATAGTAAGTGCTTAATAGTATTTGTTAAATGACTAGAGGAAGGAATGAAAGAATAAGCCACAAAAGGAATTGTAGTGTGTTGATCTGGGAAGCCCAGTGAGGTAGCAAGCAGCAGAGGAGTGAGTCAATCTTATTATTATTACTATTATTACTACATTCCACTGGACACGTTCTGTGTGGACCAGGAGACAGATATTACCATTTTTAGGCAACAGAGCTAATTCATAAAGGTGACCTGTACTCATTATAACAAAAGTTGTTTAATTGGCAGACATATGAAAATGTAAAAATTCCCCTCAATTTCTACAACTGGAAATTTCTAACTAGAAGCACAGGACTACTAGAGCCAGATCATTTCTGGTCTCTTAATATCATCCAGATAACTCCTTCCTTTTAGAGATGAGAAAACGAACACTTAGTGAGGTTAAGTGCCCTTTCCAGGTCACACAGTGTGATAATGGTGGAGCAAACGGAGGGAACAATAAAGAAACCCAATTTCTCTAAAGAAGAAAAAGTTTTCCTGGGATAAGAGTTCATTCCTTTTAGTTAAATTATTCCCATAGTGATAGGACAATACCTTCTTTTCCTGCTCAAGAGAAACCGATTTTCTTTACAAACATAGACCATCTCTTCTCAGAGTGGGAAACAATGATGGTATTGTATAGCCACTGTATGAGTAATCTAAATGAAAAGCATGCACATTTATTCAGATGTTAGCCAATCAAGCAACTTTTAGTGGAATGAGTGAGTCATATGGTAGAGAAATTTTGTAATATTAAGTAGAAAAGAATACACAAATGTCAGAAAAAAAAATCCTTTAAAACCCTTTTAGTTCAGGAAACATACTTAAATCTTAAGCAGTGTGTTTTGTGTTCTTTTTACACTTAAGAAAAACTTTGACATTGTGGCATAAAAGGTGAAAGATGAGATAATAAGACATTAGGTAAGTTGTGAAAAGAGAAATACTGAGACGTTGACAGAAATAAAAAGGTACTGGATAATATAAGGAATGAATGTTTTGAAACTGCTCAAAGGAAAGGCAACTTTTAAGATACTTTAGAAACATTAAAAGGTAGAGTTAACACTGCTAATCAAAATCAAATCAATAATTAGAAAAAGTTTTAATAGTTAGAAGAATAGGACCAAGATATATAAATGGTGAGAGAGAAGGACCATAGTTACTGACGTATGAATAGTTAGTGCTCCTGAACATAAGATAAGAATAAATGGAAGATAATCAATATTCAGACATAAATAAAATGAGCTAAGAAATCACTTTAATCTGCAGATCCAAAGAGCTTACTTGGCAAAAAACAGAACTGATATAGTGGATCAATAAATAGATATAACCAGGTAAAAGTATGAATCCTCAAAAAAAACAAAAATTAGGGGACTTCCCTGGAGGTCCAGTGGTTAAGACTCTGAGCTTCCATTGCAGGGGGTGCAGGTTTGTTCCCTGGTAAGGGAACTAAGATCCCATACCCAGCTCAGCGCAGCAAAAAAAGGAAAAGAAAATCTGGAAACAAAAGAAAAAATCTGGTAAGCTATAAAGGAAGAAATTCCAGGCTGACTTTAGACTCCTCTGTAACATGGGGTGCCAGAAGTCCGTGGAGCAACATCTATGGTGATCTGAGTTGTGAATTCAAGATTTCCTCATCTATACTGCCATTGTCTTGGAGGCAAGAGAAAGTCTTTTTCATTGATGCCGGGTGCTTGAGAATCCTATCCAGGCTGAATGAGGAAAAATATTAGCACTCAAAGTACTCCAGAAAATTGGAAGCTCTATCAAAATAAAGGAACCAAGAATGGGGAAGCCAACTATTGGTGAGCATTGAAACATTCAAATATAGAAATACTTGCTGATAATTATTGCAAGCATAGTCACAAAGCAGAAGACAAATGAGATAAATATATTTTTTAAATGAGATTTTATTAAAATGCTTAGTCCCGTGCTTGGAAAACAAATGCAATAAAAATTAAATAGATGCATTTAATATTAATATCACATAAATAAAATTTAAGCAAGCTAATAAACGAAACTAGAAGGATTGTGTGTGTGTGTGTGTGTGTGTGTGTGTGTGTGTGTGTGTGTGTGTGTTTGTAACATTAAGCACTCAGACCTATATTAAAGATATATTAGTCAGGAGCCTTTAGGAGCCAAATAACAAAATGTTAAAATTTATAAAATAAATATTGATAAAAAATACTGGGAGAAAATTAGACAAAGTGTGAAACTTTTTAACCACTTTTAGTCACTCATGACATATCAAATAGGTAAGAAGTACATATATGGAAATAGAGAAAATCTGAAGACTGTAATTAATAAGGGCAAATTCAGAAAGATAAGCACAAAGAATACATTGAGAGACTGAATATACATATGGACAATGACCAGACTGTATATAAAAATGGAACTCTGAACTGCAACCTGAAGTAACCAGCTCAGGAAGCCAGCCTCCTATCTGTAGCAACCAGTCCAGAAAGCCAAACAATAACTGCTCTAGTGATCTGCCCCAAATAGGAAGCACTTGATTAATAACTGACAGCTTCCCTTATTAATAACCGACTCTGCTTCCAACTTAGGACCAAACAGAGAAAGACAAATATGCAATGCTAACCAATCACATAGGATGCTGTGCTTCTGGTTAGTCTGCCTACTGCTTCCCATGCCAACAGTTTCCAATCAGGGCACACCTGCAGGCTTTCCTTTTTTTGTGTGTGATACAAAGCTTTCCCACTCCTCTGCCTACCTTTGAGTCCTGCCAACACAAATGATACTGACTGACTTCCTTGCTATAGTAAGCTCTAAAGTAAACAACCATTGCTTTTTTTCATTTAGGTGATTTTTTTTTTAATTTCCCCAATTTTAATTATTATGTCCTAATTTTTAGTAAACGTTAGATATTTTTCAAAATAAATAATTACGTGTTACACCTCAAAGGTACTTTTAGTAAATTCCAAAGAGCAGGAATCCTTCTAAAAATATTCTCTGACTGCAAGGCAATAAAATTAAATGTGAATTACAAAATGTTAAAGGAAAATAAAGTTGCCTAGAAATTAAAGATAAGAATAACCAAAAACTACTAAATAGTTATTTAGTAGTGAAAGAGGAAATTAAAAATTCAACACTAAAATATTTGGAAAATAAAAACAATAAGAAAAAATTTATGCATTCAGAAAAAAATCCTTAGTCTTAAGCATTTTCATTATGAAAGGGAAGAATTACAAGTAATGTCATCAAGATGGCAACATAGATCATTCCTGACTTCAGTCCTCCTCACAAGAAGACCAACTAGCAAGTGTCCATAGACAAGACATGATTGTGAAAACTCTAGAACACAGGGGTGATGTGAAACAACCCCCTGGACCACAGAGACCAAGAAGGACCACGTTAGAAGGGTAATTTGAAGAACTACACTCTGACAGCATCATCCTTCCCCCAGGCAGGCACAAGGCCACACTGAGAGGGCCCTACTGGGCCTACAATTTCTCCAGTGGGGAAAAAATATCCCAAAGTGCGCATCCACTTCCCCCAGTGTTGCAGGACGCTTCCCAGGATGCCCTCTCTGGTCTCAGCTCACAAGAATCACTGGGAAAATCTGCAGGGCTTGACCACTGTGGATCAGAAACAAGCAGAGAAGAAGGGTGGAGCTTATAACAACCAGTGCTCAGATCTTGGCAGATGACATTTCTCTTCACACATGCACCAGAGCAAAGATCACAGATGGTGACCCCATTTGGCTAGGGAGCTTAGTTGGTATTTTTGCCTGATTTGGGTTGCAGGATATAAAATCAACATACAAAAGTCAGCTGCATTTTGATGCACTAAGAATTATCTGAAAAAGAAATAAAGGAAACAATCCCATTTTCAATAGCATCCAAAACAATAAAATACTTATTAATAAATTTAATGAAGGAGGTGAAAGATCTGCACACAGAAAATTGTAAGATACTGATTAAAGAAATTGAAGAAGACACAAATAAATGGAAAGATACCCCCTGTTCATGGATTGGAAAATTTAATGTTGTTAAAATGTCCATAATACCCAAAACAATCTATAGATTCAATACAATCCCTGTCAAGATTTCAATGGCATTTTTCCACAGAAATAGAAAAAAATTCCTAAAATTCATATCAAACCACAAAAGACCTCAAATACCCAAAGAAATTCTGAGAAAGAAGAACAAAACTGGAGGCATTACACATTCTGATTTCAAAATATACTACAAATCTGTAATAATCAAAACAGTATGGTACTGGCATAAATATAGACACATAGACCATTGAAACAGAATTGAGAGACCAGAAATAAACCCATGAATATAAAGTCAACTAATAGTTGACTGTAGGGAGCCAAGAATACTCAATGGATAAAAGATAATTTCTTCAATAAGTGTGCTGGGAAAACTGGATATTCACATGCAAAAAAATGAAACTGGACCCCGTATCTTACACTGCTCACAAAGATTAATTTGAAGTGGATTAAAGGAAAATGTAAGATCTTGAAGCCATCAAACTCCTAGAAGAATACATAGGGAAAAACTCCTCAATATTGTTCTTGGCGATGATTTTATGGATATGACACCCAAAGCATAGGTAACAAAAGCAAAATAACCAGGCAGGAATATGTCAAACTAAAATGCTTATACATAAAAAAAGAAATGATCAACAAAATGAAAAGGCAACATATGGAATGGGAGAAAATATTTGCAAACAATATATCTGATAAGGGGTTAATATCCAAAATATATAAGAAACTCTTACAACTCAATAGCCAAAATAGAAATAATCCATTTAAATTATGGGCACAGAACATAAATAGACATTTTTCCAAAGAAAATATTCAAATGGCCAACAGGTACAAGAAAAGATACTCAACATCACTAATCACCAGGGAAACACAAATCAAAACCACAAAGAGTTATCACCACAAACGTTAGAATGGCTATTATCAGAAAGACAAGAGGTAAGTGTTGGTGAGGATGTGGAGAAAAGGGGACTTTTGTACATTTTTGGTGGGAATGTAAATTGGTGTAGCCACTATGGAAAACAGTATGGAGTTTCCTTAAGAAATTAAAAACTCCCATATGATCCAGCAATTTGACTCTTGTGTATATATATCCAAAGGAAATTAAATCTCTATCTTCAAAGTATCTGTACCTCCATGTTTATGACAGCATTATATACAATAACCAAAACATGGAAACAACCTAAGTTTTCATCAGTGGATTAATGGATAAAGAATACATGGTATAGGGCTTCTCTGGTGGCGCAGTGGTTAAGAATCTGTCTGCCAATTCAGGGAACACAGGTTCGAGCCCTGGTCTGGGAAGATCGCACATGCCGCGGAGCAACTAAACCCGAGCGCCACAGCTACTGAAGCCCGCGCGCCTAGAGACCCCACTCCGCAACAAGAGAAGCCACCTCCGTGAGAATCCTGCGCACTGCAATAAACAGTAGCCCCCGCTCGCCGCAACTAGAGAAAGCCCACACGCAGCAACGAAGACCCAATGCAGGCAAAAATAAATAAATAAAATAAATAAATTTATAAAAAAAAGAATACATGGTACACATACACGATGGAATATTATTCAACCATAAAAAGAAAGAGATCCTCCCATTTGTGACAACATAAATGAATCTTGAAGGCATTATGAAATGTCAAAGACAAATGCTATATGTGGAATCTGAAAAAAAAAAAAAAAAGAACTCATAGAAACAGAGGACAAATTGGTGGTTACCAGAGGTGGGGATTGGGGGAAATGGGTGAAGATGGTCGAAGGGAACAAATTTCTGGTTATGAGAAGAATAAGTTCTGGGGATGTAATGTACAACATGGTGACCATCATTAACAATACTGTATTGTATATTTGAAAGTTGCTTAGAGAGTAGATTTTAAAAGTTCTTAACATACTCGCCTCCCCCGCCAAACACAGATTGTAACTATGTGAGGTGATGGATGCTAACTGAATTTATTGCAATAGGTACATACAGCATATCATTACTTTGTACATATTAAGCTTTTACATAGTCTATGTCAACTTTATCTCAATAAAGCTGAAAAAATATTTAAAAAACGAATGAGCAGAATTAAAATAAATAAATGAACTGAGTATGCAACTCAAAACCCCAGGGAAAAAGTGAGTGAAATTAGCATTGGAAGTGGTAGTGAACTCCATGGATGGCCTTGAATACCTCAGTCTTCCTGGTCTCACCTCCCTGCCTGAACCTCTCAATTTTCTCTGCTGTCAGATAATTAACAGGAAGGCTTTGAGGGTGGCACATACCTTCGTTTATTAGTAAATTGCTCTCCAGAAAGTGCTTTGAGGCAAAGCTAATTTCCACCAATGTGAGAAGATTTGGTCCCATCAGAAGAAGGATGTTATTTGAATATGTGCCAAAAAATATATATTTTCTGTCTTTCCTTGGTTGAACACTCAATGGGAGTTACTCTCATTAGCTCCCCTTCTTTATGGCATTTGAATAAAACAGACAAGTCAGTCTTGAAGATGATAAATGACTAATAAATTTTAATTGGCACTTTAGCTCATAAAATATAAACAGTCATTAAATTCATCCAATAGATTGTTAAAATGGAAGTGCTAAGAATGGCAGAATATGCCAAAATAGCAGCTTTAAGAACTTCTGGTTTCCTTCCGTTCTCAAGACTAAACCTACAGTCAAAATTCCTAATGGAAGATATAGAGAAGAATTAGGTAAGATTTTTTGAAGGGATAAGAAATATGGAGAAGAGGGAAGTGAATTAAAATATACAGATGCAAAATAAAAACAATTCTTCAAATGTCTTGTAAATGATGTGTTCTTTGTTTTCACAAATACGAGTGCTGCTATAATTACTGTGGGGGAAAGAAAGGCCAGATTAGGTGTGGCTTCTTCTCTGATACACTGGCTAGGGTGGAAGAAAATGCTCCTTTTTAAAATAAGCAAATTAGCCTTGAGTAGGTACAGATAGAACATTTATAGGCGAACAAAGAGAATCCGTGTCCTCATAACTATCGCAAGCCAGTAGGGCTTTTGTTTTCAGGGTCCTTTTTAAACAAGACTCAGTGTGGATCTGTGTTGGTAGTTTCTAGAGCATTTGTCCCATGACATTTTTCATCATCTTTTAATCTTGGGTGACCTAACAGGACATTGGCCAGTTTGAAGTGTCTTCTTTTGATGCAGTAAGTTCATGTCTATAAATTTTCTTAAATAAATAATAAAGAATGCTCACAAGATTTAATTGTGAGAATATTCACTGCAGAATTGCTAATAATAGCCAAAAACTGGGTGGGGGGGAGGTTATGTGAATAGTCAACAATAGGAGTTTATCTACTTAATGGGGCAGTCATCCAATGGGTCACTGCAGTGTTTGGACAACATGCGAAGTGCTGGCCTTCCAAGACATGAGGTCTAAAGAAGAAAGCATGGCACTCTGGAGGAAGCACCTTCAAAGCAGTCAAATGGGTAGTCAAACAGAGATTCATTGTCTAAACTTCTCAGTTCTCAATGGAAACTGAAATATGGAAGACAAGCTATGCCAGAGACTGCTACTTATCTCTGTTCTCTCATTCTTCCTTAGGAAAAGAAGCTTGATTTTATTCTGGCCAATGGGTTAAAAATGAACAAACAAAAACATTTACCAGCTTTTCTTCAGTTAGAGATAACAAATGAGATGCAAGCAAAAATTAATGGGTGGGAGTTCTAGGAATGCCAGTTAAGAGGACACATAGCTGGCATGAGCCCCTCTTCTCCTTCCTCCTCTCGTCCTTTTTGTTAGACTAGAATCTGGGGATTATGGCAGGAGTTCTAGCAGCCACCTTGAACCAGGAGCCATCCATACCATGAGGTGACCTTGAGTATGAAAATCCTTTAATAGAGTAAAAATATATATACAGGAGCCTGAGACCCCAGTGATAAGAAAATAAAATATGAGCCCTGGACCGTCTACCTCCAGAATTCTTTACATAGGTGAAAATAAATCCTTGTAAACTTAAGCCACCATTATCTGGATTTTATAGATGTGCAGATGAATCTGACTCCAATTGATTCACCTACTAAATGGAAATCAAAATGTTCCTTAAAGAATCACTCAAGGATACCGGCCTGTAAGTAGGAAGCTGCTCTTAGGAGGTGAGTCATGATGGAAAATATTATTTAATGAAGGGCATTAATATTGCCTTACCCAGTAATAACTGTTAACTCTTACTTTTCTCTATCAGAAGAGCCAAGAATTAATGTCTCTGAATTTAATTTTCCAAATATGTGTGTCACTGATGATGTCAATTGAATCTGATGATTCAAGAATATGTTTATGTGAAAAAATTTGGTTATCCTATAAAACAACATTGGAGAGTCAAAGACACAATTGGTTGTAGCTGAAAGTTTCAAAAATATATAATATTCAATTTTAATATATTTGCTTTGCTATAATGCAATCTCCCTCTGTTGCCAGAAACATTTGACAAAGTCTTTTAAACATAGAAAGTTATGTTTCTGTGGATGATTTTAAAGAATATAAAAGAAAGGGGAGCTGAGTGCCCTGTTAGGGTCAGTATGGCTTAAAAAGAAAAAAAAAAGACTAGGGAAGGTGAGATGCCTGTAAAAGAGAGCAAAGGTTCAGCAGAGTTAGCAAGTAAGAACCAGAAGTGATGACTAAAAATGTAAAGTCCAGAAAATTTGAATAAATCTTGGGGAGGCCATTAGCATAGGATAGGGGACTCAAATCAAATTTATGTAAATCTGAAAGAATAGGATCCTTCAGCTGATACCAGAGTAACCTTTTTATACATACTAAAGACTCAGATATGTATTCTCAAATCCCTTACTACAGGATCTGAGATCATGGTGAAATGTGTATGAAGGAAATTTTAACACTTTAAGTAAGAAGTTAGCCTAATCTCAGACTCTAGGCAAACTTTCTCTCTCCAAGAATTCTTCAGTTGAAATGCTCCTGATCTGACCCCTTGAGTTTTTCCAGAGGGTATTAACAAATTAATTTATCTAGACTATCTAGAACATTCGTGAGAAATTAAGCCCAGGTTAACATAGCAGACTATGGATTTGACTAGAACATGCAACTCTTCTTTTTGACAATAGATGGTGAAATTTCAGTTCATTTATTATTATTCTTGACAGTACTTTAAATTCTAAGCTGATATCCTTACCACCTCTAAATTCTTACACTCTAGAAGAACACATAGTTTTGTAGAATGTTGGTTACAACACTGTAATTGAAAAAATATGGTGAAAGAAAGTTATTATACCCTCATCCAAGAATTTTGCATTTACTCGATAATCCTAATTACCCTTTACTCTATTTTCTGGGATATATTCTTTAAGCTCATAAGACGGTATGATATGGTAATATCACCTTAGTGAACCATGGAGGCTGCTGTGTATAGGGAAAGTAGAACTCTTTAGAATGCTTTGGTAGCACTGATAATGATATTTTCAAGTTTGTTGTATAAGGAGTTATTTTTATAATGGAATCTTATAAATATTTAAATATGTTAAATTTGCTGGAAGAAAAATTCAAATTTGAGTTTTATATCCCTGTAGAAATTTCTCCCAAATTTGCGGTTGCATTTTGGACTGATAATACACCAATTCTATTGATAAAATAATTGAAAGTGAGGAACCATTGGAATTCTGCACACACTGCAGTTATGTACCTGTGATGGCCAGCTGAGCCACAAAGGTCATTCTCGACTTCCTCTTCCTTCTCAGTGTAGAGAACAGCATGATGGCATTTCCAACAATGGTAAAAACACAGAGGACCCACAGAGTTATCAACTGCTCAGTCTGTGAGAAACAAAGCAACACAAAACTGGTGTATCAGTGAGGATCAGGGTACTTTACAGAATGCAAGGCTCAGGCTTTGGTGTTGAAATGTCTTCCTCCTGGTCTCCTATCCCCACCTGTCAAAGCTCTACTCTCAAGAGAACGAAGGCACAGTTGTCCTTATTTACACTGGCAGCAGTGTAAATTGATGCAACCTTTAAAAAGATCCATTTGGAAATATATGTCAAGAGACAAAAATGTATACACAGTATTCTTGCCAAACAATTTTAAGCCTATGTGAAAGAATTCTAAGTTTGAAAAAGAACACTACAATCACTACGCATATTTACTGTAAGAAGAAATTGGAAATTGTTGAAAGATAATAGGATAGTTAAGTAAATAAAGCACTTCAATTCAGTGAACTATTATGTAGCTATTAACAATGACAGACATGAAGATTATGTGGCAACATTAAAAATGCTTATAATATAATGGTAAATGGAAAAACATAATAAAATTGTATGTTGGGTGTGATTACAACTCTGCAAAATTATACATGCAGGGAAAAGACTGAAGTATACTAAAATGTTAAGCGTGGTTATTTTAGGGTAGTGTGATTATGGGTTATCTTACTATTTCTCCTTTGACAGAATTATATAATATAGTAATATTAAAGTTCCACTGAATAGTGTATAATTAGTAAAGATGAATAAAGCAGGAATGCTACTCATTTAAAATGTCAAGTTCTTCATAAAAAGTTTTCCACTCTTCCTTCAAATGGAACTTTCCATCTACCTAAAGTCCATAGCCCAGAATAAGCAGAAGCCCGGGGGAACAGGATGGGTTGGACATAAGGACGGGGTGGGCTGAGCTGTGGGTGAGGAACAGGGAGCCAAGGGGATCCAGAGACAAGTCGGAAATCAGAAGCCAAGAGACTTCAGCCCAAAAGGTCTGGGCAGAGTCCTGGTAAGAATGCACACGTCTAAGACTGGAATGAGAAGTGCTTCTGTTTGGAGAAGATGGTAAGAAGAGCCTGAAGAAACCCCTTGTGATGGTAAAATTGTATGTGTCAACCTGGCCAGGCTAGAGGACCCAACTGTGTGGTCAAACCCTAGTGTAAGGTGGTTGTTGTGAAGGTGTTTTATAGATGTGATCAACATCTACAATCGCTCGACTTTAAATAAAGGCAGATTACCCTCCCTAATATGGGTGGACTTCAACCAATGAGTTGAAAGCCTTGAGAGCAAAAGCCGAGGTTTCTCCGGGAAGAAGGAATGCTTCCTCAAGAATTCCTTGTGGGACATAGAAATCAAGCCTAAGTTTCCAGCCTGCTATATCCTTTAAGGATTTCAGACTTGCCACTCTGAAACACTGCAAATCAAATTATCCCGGTTAGATGTATCAGTGACTTGGAGGTCAAGCCTCAGGAGGGCTGGAGCAGTCAGTGCTGGCTCGCCTGAGCCTTTTCTTAGGAGCTTGCAGTAACTGTGCTTTGGGCTGGGCGTCCCAGGGTGCTCTGTGAACAGGTCAGTGTCTGTTCTCCTTGGGATTCGATGATGTGTACGGAGCAGGTTGAACAAATCCTGTGAAATCAGGTCCACTCCTTCTGCTTTGGAGTTTTCTATTGAAAGACAATCTCAACCTTAAGTCACTGGCTCCAGGAAATTTCCAGGTGAGAGAAGTTCCCTACTGTTGCTTTCCAAGAGCCATGTTTCTTTATTTGTTAATTCATTCAGTATCAGTGAATTGTCTCTAGTAGAAAGTGTTGGCACTACAAAGGAGACTAAAACATGTAGATTGTATAAATTATACCCAGCCAGAATTAAGTCCTGTTTCATCAAGTTGTACAAAGGTCATTAAGTATGAAAACAATTACATAGTTGTAGGATCATTTATTCATAGTATACTTAAACCCATGCTTGCACATACACCTAAACACACACGCATCCCAGGGTAATACGAGGATTTGGAGAATTATGACAATAGGAATTGGGGAAACAAGTGTAGAGGCATTTGAGCATCACAGTCAAGTGAGCCATTTAGTAGAAAAGTGAGTGGGCATTCAAACCAGCCTGATTTGGAATCAGATTCTTTACTACTTGCTAGATGTGTGACACATCAGTAAATGATAACCTCTCTGAGCCTGTTTTCTCGTTTATAAAATGAAGACAGAAATAAAATCTGTCTCAGGATACTTGTGATGGATAGATATGATGACAAAAATGGAGATTTCTAGCTCAGTGACTGATGCATAGTACACACAAAGTAAAACTTGGTTTATCTCCTTTCTTAGTTTCATGGACTACATTTAGGTTTGAGCAGTGATTTATAAATAACTCACTACTTTTTAAGAATGATGCTTGAATTTACCCTCTTTGTCCTATTTTCAGTTCCAGTCTGCTGAAATTTCACTTGAGCCTCACAGGCTTTCCACCTGCGCCTCTTCCCCACAGGTACGGACGGTATACCAACACCATTCTCAGAACCAGTGTTTAAGAATATAGTTGGGGATTAAATGCCCCCTAGTGGTCATGTGAGGCAAAAATTCAAGCCAGATGCTCAATAGTGAGTAGAGGGAATAGGTGAATTTGGAATTTTTCAGTGACTAGAGACTGTTTTAAGCTCAGTTAAATAGTTGTGGGATTATGACTAATTGGTTTTTAACCTCAAGTTACTGAGGTCACGCAGTGACCCCAGCTTCCTGCAGAGCAGAAAATTACAACCTTGGTTTGAGAGGGATGAATTGCAGTGTTCTCTTGACGATGCTGATGCTGCCATGGGGCTGATACCTGGGATTTGACTCCATGCGATATGCTTCCAGAGCCAGAAGGATTTCCATGAGGCCAGGCATTAAGTCTGAGTCACCATTTTGGACTGAAATTTTATCTTCCCCATAGAAAGTAATTAATAAATATCTGATGGATGAATATATGGTTGATGACAAGGACAAGGGTACTTATAAGTATCGTAAGAGGTTACTTGAAATGAAAATCATCTCAGGAAATACAGGACATTTAGCTGTATGACTTGTTGAAACTAGATATGTCAGATTTGTCTGGAGAGGAAGACATGATTTATTCAAATCCAAGGAATAATAATCCTCTTTTCCTTTGCAGTCCCGGAAACTGAAAACAAACAAAACCAAACAAAGACAAACAAAAAAACTCTAAGGTATCTTTAACAATCACAGAGTGAATAGGAACTAACATTATTTGAGCGAATCACTTTTTAATCTAGCACCTGACTGACTTAGTTTGTAATGTATAATAGGTACTCAGTAAATAGGTACTCATTGGTCAGGCTGCCAATCGTCACAGCCTGACTGATGAGATGACACTGTCCTCATTCTTATAGGTGAGGAAGTAGGGCTCAGAGAAGTTGATATCTAGGATACCTGGCTTATAAGCGATACAGATGGAGTTTGAACATGGCTTTGCTTGACTGAAAGTCCATGCCCTGCTTACTGTAGTGGCTTTCTGCTCGAATATTAGGCCAGAGACGGTGAAGCTGCCTCATTTCTTTTCAATTTTCAAGTGGGAAACAGATCTTCATTTTCCTTCTGACCCAAACTTGTCTGAAGCTGGGTTTTTGGAGCTGAGTCGGTTTCATGACTGTCTTCCCCAGGACTGAGAGTAAGGTCAATGCTCAGTATGTGTTTGGATGGATGGACTCTGGAGTAACGTGTGGCTTCCACACAGCAGAAGTCGTAAATATCGCACAAGATGCAGCTACATCGTCTGCCCCAGGGATCACAGGGCTTTCTCTACCCTTTACATTTTTATGTTTCATTTTATGGTTCCTGTTATTTCTGTGATGTTGAAGATGAATATCTCAAACACAGGAAGGAGAGAATACATCATACTTCCCAAGAGAGGAACTGAAGTCTCAGAAGGTTATGATTCAGCCTCAGTTCTCAGCCAGCAGTCCAAGAAGCTCTGCTGTCCTGTCACTGAGACCAGTGTACCACCTGTCATTCACAGCATCAGGCTCTGAGGTCTGCTCCAAGCCTCAGTAATTGGCTTAGGTGGGTTGGAAATACCAAAAGCAGAGCTCTGAAAGCATCTAATTCCATTGAGGCTGAATCACTATGTAACACAGGGAGCACACAATCTGAAGTGAGATAGGCAGGAGCAGACTGCAAAGCTTTGGATTCCCAAAGCTGCCTCATTAGACTTGGGGAATGAGATGCATTGAGGATCTGTAGACCCTTGGGCAGTGACCATTTCTGAACCATCGGAAACCTGTCATTCAGGAGTTTGTCCCAATTTTTCCCTGTGTCTCGCGCTACCTGCTGCTTCAGAAGCATTGCCAGGTGGTCAGCAATCACTAAGGAGGTCAAGCAGGAGGCACGGGGGTAGGACCAGGCTTGCTCATGGGAGCCTCTGCCTCGGCTACCTCCCCACGACCCCCTCCTCCTGCCGATGCCCCTTTGGAAAATCTGCATTTTCACCACCCTCCCAGTAACCCAGCTTGGAGACATCCTTGCAAATACCATGGAATTATTGTCATCACAACCACCTATCTGCACTCACATTTTCTAACTGTTTTACCTGGACCTCTGGGAATTCCGTCTTGGATTACTTTCAGGATAGCCTTCATTGCTAATACTCAATTATGAAAAAATATATAACGAGACTTTTTAATTAGTTACTTAAATTAATTTAAGTAATTAGTTTATTGTTTATAAATTATATATTTATAGTTTATTATTTAATTAGTTTAATTAAATTACAAAAAAATTAGAGAATTACATAAAGCTGCATGTAAGTGTGGATGTTAATTCCAGTCTTATATTTTTGTAAGGCTCTTAATATCATTTTAATAGGGGTCTTGAACAGAAATGTAGGTTGCACCCTCTGACTAGGGGCTGGTAGGACCAGCTGGCAGGAGGCCTCCTGCATGTAGAAGAGAGAACATGAATGGAATGGGAAGTATTGTCGCAGCCTGGGTCTGTTGAGGTGGACGGCAGGGCTGTGGACCAAGATGGTCCCAAATATCAATGGTTGGGCACTAAGTGTCATCCTGTGATCTCTCATGTAGTGTACCAGAGGGGGAAGGCATTTACCCTGAAGGGAGAGCCTTGGCATATACCTATACGATGATGTAGAAATGATACTCAGGCCCGAAGTAGGAAGCTGTCCTTGAAGTCATGTTGCTGTGACAATGATTATACTGGTTTACAGTCTGTATAATCAAGCTCAACAAACATTTATTGAGAATCTAGCAGCTAAGTTCAACATACGTTGGGAACTTTACCGTAGTTCCACAGAAGTTCCATAGTACCATAGAAGGAAGGCTAGGACAGGGAGCTTCTAGTCTGGTGGTAGAGGCATATATGTAAACAAAAATTTTCAGTGTGAACTACTGTAATGGAGATGCTGTAGGATCCCCAATAAGGGGCATGTAGTAGAACTTGAGGAGGGACTGGTCATGGTTGGTCAAAAGGTATATCCTGGAGAAATTAATATGTGAGTTGAGTCTGAGAAATGAGTAGAAGTAGCCAAACAAACAAGTAGGTTGCTTGGCAAGAGTATGCATGAAGGCAGACTGAAAACTTTCAGGTTAGTGATGACAGACAGGGACCATCCATGAACGTTATGTGTGGTCACAGATCAGAGAAAGGCTTATAATGAGAAACTGGACTTGTGTCCTAAAAACTATTTCAAAAGTGGAGAAGGGTCCACACTGAGTCTTTGTCCTTAGTTAAAAGAACTTGCTACCAAGAGAAAAGATTCCTCCCCATCTGGAATCTTCCCCAATTGTCTTCATTGCATGTACTACCTTTGCCCTACTTCTCAACACCATCATCATAGGTGACAGAATACAACTTTAGCTCCCTCAAACTGGGACTGAACAAGAAAGCAATTCACTGTCTAACATTTATTTCTTAGTTTAGCCTCCAGGACATATTGAATAACTGTATTATTCAATACAGCTCTTTCTACTCTGACCAGAAAGGGTTAGTTACTAGTCTGGAGTATTTGATCATTACTGCCATGGGTCATATTTCGAGTTTAATTAGCAGTGTTAACTTCCCACTGCCTAATTCTTCTCATTCATATCAGGCTTTGGTGCAAATCAGGGACTGCCTTTACATGACAGGCTGATTCAGCTTTCTGGTTACTAGTGAATCGTTGAATTTCACCAAAAACAGAAATGCACGTGTCCCACATTCATTTTAATGTGAGTCCCTTCTTGTGATTCGTTCTTGAATCACAAAATGACCTCCGGATTAATCACAAATAGGGTACACTGGAAGCTTTGAGGCAATTAAATTCTGGGATTCCATCTGAATTCCCATAGTATATCAGACCACAGATGCTAGAAATCATCTTAAAACCCACTGGGCTCCAGTCTAGGTAGAAATTAATATTGTTGAACAAATAAATGAAGTGTCTGCTGTGTACCAAGAACTGAGATTAACATTTAAATTGCTATTTGAGCTCTAGATCCTTGAAACATAGAACACTAACATTTGGATAAATTAGGTCCAAATCTCTACAATGTAGTAGAAACCAAAGTAATTCTATGTAATAAAAATACCAAGAAACTATTCTTCCTCATGATCCACATAATTAAAAAAATAACACTGTGGGAATTTGTTTTCTGTTTTGGAGGTGCTACTCAACAGGGAAAGTGTCCAAGGAAACTTCCCCCTGAGGGCTTATCTCAGCTCAGACCATGATACAATCAATCTGTCATTTCCAGTCCTTCCAGGAGGCTCAAAATCAGGTAGCTAGAAGAAATCTGGGGGAGTGAGCAAATGGAAGGACAGAAGCAGATGTGAGGCCAGGGCATGGAGCTGAACATCCTGGTAGATGAGAACAGGTGGGGGAAAGGGGCGTGAGAAGGGCTCTATATGATTCCAGGGAGATGGTTCTAGTCCTATATTGCTACTCTTGGCGGCTTCATTTTCTGTTCATCTAAATTGGGTGGCTGGTCAACAGAGTTTAAAAAGCTAATGATTAGTGTACATCCAATGACCGCTGGTCATCTGCCTTGGTTTCCACTGTCCTCCCATTCTCTTGCCTGTGTTTCTAGTCCCCTACATGCTATCTGATCCCCTACATGCAAGCCTCCCCAGCCCAGGGTTGAACACTAATCCTTCCACCTCTCATTAGTCACTTCATAGGCTCCCTGGCAGCCTATCCAAAGTCGACACATGCAGGCACCTGCCGGACTCCGAGCATCACTCCCACTCCACCCGAGCCTCTTGGATTTCGATGGAGTTGGCCACATCACCTTGGGCCTATGCTTAGGAGCCCTGGTTCCTAGCAGAGGCTAGTGCCCTGGGCCAGGTTGATTCTCTAAGCCTGATGCCTGCCTCTGTCTAATCCACCTACCTACTATTCTCAACATGGAAGCCCAAGTGCACTTTATGGTTCAGCCCATCCCAATGATAATAGAAAAATGACACAATTGGAAAACGGAGTTTTAAAGGAATAGATAATTCACAGGTTGCATGCTTAATCCAGAAATCACTATTAAGATACTAATTGGGGGTCAGAGTGGGGAAAAAATTCTAAGAGGAGCAATATGAGAGAGGAGAGAAAGAAATGAATTAGGAGAATCACTACATTCATCACTAAATTCCTGAATTCTGCTTTGGCTCTGAAAGTGTGTAAACTTCATTATTTAAAGACTGCATCCCTCTCGCACCCAGACAGTTCATTACTAGGGAGACGCTGGCAGGTCTTCAGACCCTTTGATGTGTGATTCTTGGGGGCCAAGTGCATTATCTGGAACCTCCTCTTCTTCCATCTGGCCTGCTTTACCATCACAAAGGTGTCTGCTTTCAGATGCCTCTTAGAGCCTCCCTTGTGATTTGTCTGCAGAGGAAATAGATCCTTTCATTTGCTCCCATGGAACTGTGACTTGCAAAATATTTTTGAGACATTACATAGTGTATTTTACATGATTATTTTGTTGATTCTGATAATAAAAGTAATAGGTGCTCACTGTCAAAAATTTAGTGAAATATTTTAAAAGTGCAAGGACAAAACCCCATCTGCCAGAGAGAATTTCTCACTTTCCCATTTTTGGTATATTCCTTTTTATATTTTCTGGCTATATATCTGGATATGAATAGGTATTTATATATCTGTAAAACTTGGAATATATTATATATGCAGTTTATTGTGATTTTTTAAAAAGTTTAACATTGAATAAGGAACAATGATTATTATAGGTGCATAATATTTCTTAATATTCCATCCTGTGGCTGTGTCACAATTTCACTTTTCTACTGTCAGATATGTACTCAATGAAATAATCTAACACAAATGACTATGTCTAAAGTTTCCTTGAATATTTCTTTACTATTCTTAAGGTTTAATCCTGCAAGTAGACCTAATAAGTCCAAGTGTAAATGTACTGTTTATGCTTGCTGTATATTACCAAATTGCTCTCTAGAAAAGTTGGGTTAAGTTGTCCCGATTTACTTTCCCACCAGCAGTCTACAAGACTGTCACATGCTTTTGTAACATCTGTCTTTAATCCTTGCTAATTTGATATGTCTTATATTATGCTTCATGGTTAAGTTTGAATTGTTCAGACCACAAGCAAATAACATTTTTTTATACATTAAGTCGGCATTTAAACTAAAATTCTTTTTATTTCCTTTGCCTGTTTTTTCTGTTAGAAATATCTTTTTTCTCCTAAGAGCTTTTATATATTAAGGACTTTAGTCATGTTATATTTGTAGTACAACTATTTCATATTATAATATGTAATATTATGTTTATGTACATATAAATATTATATATTTATTTTTATTGAAAATACTTTTCTTTGTTTCCCCTTACATTTTTATTGTTAGGCTTAGAAAGTTATTGCTCATCCCAAAATTACTCTGCTAATTATGCTTTTTGCTGTCTATTTTGTAAAAACTTAGTTACGAAATCCAACAGAAATTGATCTTACAACTTTACATGAGGTAAGAATCATCACTCATCCACTCACTACTCTTATTGCCAAAACATTCATTTCTTCTTACTAATTTTTGTAGTGTCTTTGTAGTAGTAAGTTCATATATGTACTAGGATTTTATTTTCAGGGCAAATTATTTATTATTAATCTTTCAATTACTGTGCTAATTCTAAAATGTTTTGCTTAATGCAGGTTTATATTTATTAATAACTGATAGAGAAAAATCCCTCTTCCTCATTAGCATCTGTATTCAAATCTCTTAGCTTTTCTTACCTTTTTTAAAAGAGCTTTTAAGTTATTTTGTCAAATTAAAATAGTCACATTGAAGATTTGATTAAATTTTTTAACATTATTAAGAAATTTGCAGAGAATTGACATCTTCACAAAATTTAGTCTTCCTATCCTGAAGCACCACATACCTTTTCATTTATTCAAATATTCTATATACTTCAGTAATGCTTAGCATTGTGAGTTATTGCTATCTTAAATTTGACTAGTGCTTTCTAGTTTATAAAGTACCCTCTTATTTTCATGATCCTCTCAACAAGCCGACCAGGAGTTCTGACTTTTTTCTAGAGACTACGGTTCTTGTCCTGACTACCATTTAATCACTGTGTGACCTTGGTAAGATCACTTTACCTCTCTGGGCCTCTCAACACGATGTTGCAGAGCCTTTTCTGAGGTATGTTCCAGGGGACATTGTCTTCATGGTGCGTATAATTAGAGGTAATACTGTGATGTTATGTGGTCAAATAAATTTAGGAAATTCAGGTTAAGCAGAATTAAACAGGTTTCTTTACTTTCCTGTGAATCATGTCAAGGTTATGCTTGCTTCTTATTTCTCTCCAACCACCTACTTCTATCTGTAGGAGAACTATCAATGGAACTAAAAAGAGGAGGAGTCAGGGGACGTTTCTGCTCTGTGTACCTTTAAGAATGGGTAATAGTCTGGATGGGTGGAGAGTGTGGGAAGATGAAGAGTCTGTGAGGCTGGTCTTTGAGGAGAAGGGCATTAGCCCACCCTCACCCCTAACCCCTTCTGGGTTGGGGGGACCCTCCCAAGAGATTAGTGAGTAGAACTTCTCCATGATCATCCTCCTTCTTCTCTCCCTGCAAACTTCATCTTTCACATGAGATGTGGCTCCTTCCATTCTTCACTGTCCTGCAGGGACATCATTATTGTTTTGCTTCCACAGCTGAGCTGCCTGGGTCCAGAGAAACCGTGTGATGCGGTAAGGGTAGCACCATATAGGATTGGTTTAGGGTCCACAGCCCATTTCTCACACTTTTCTTGGTTGTCTTAAACTGTCAGGAAGGGTTGTGATTCCTTGTGCTTCAGGGAGGAGAATAAAAATCCTCTTATTGAGCCATCATGATAAAATGAGCCATTGTTTTGGGTAGTTTTTTGAACTAGTGTGTTTTTTGTTTTTTTTTTTTTTTTTGCGGTACGCGGGCCTCTCACTGTTGTGGCCTCTCCCGTTGCGGAGCACAGGCTCCGGACGCGCAGGCTCAGTGGCCATGGCGCACGGGCCCAGCCGCTCCGCTGCATGTGGGATCTTCCTGGACCGACGCACGACCCCGTGTCTCCTGCATCGGCAGGCGGACTCTCAACCACTGCGGCACCAGGGAAGCCCTGAACTAGTGTTTTTAAAAGTACTTTTAGTATTTTTTTTTTCATAGCATTACCTAAGTGAATCACATGGTCATCTGAAATGTGAAGAATAATTCTGAAAAATTTAGGGCTCTTTTCTTTGGGAAGGGGGAGAAACTTTCTCTTCCTTGGTTACTCGGAAACATACAATCCATTCTGAATCTCTGTTTATAAAACTCTGTTCAGTACCTTTGTAATCTAGAAAATAGCAGGATGAGAAACATGAGAAGAGCCAGGCCCTGCGCCACCCAAAGGCAGAATATATGAAATGTCTGTTTGACTCTCACTTTCAACGGCTTGGCTTCAGTACTCTAAATGTATAGTTTTGCACTTGGTATTTGTATCGCTTGGGAAAGTGTTCAGCTCAAAAGTAAAAGTAAGCCCACGTAACCAGGGCTGAAACAAATAAAATTATTTTTTTCACATAATAAGAAATCTGAAGATAGGTAGCTGCTGTCCTAACTCATTGAAATTGCCTTAGCTTTTCTTTCGTGTTTGCAAATGGCTGCTGCAGCTCCATGCATTGTATCTGAATTCAAGGGAGGAAGTAAAATTCCAGCCACGTCTTTCTCTTTTTATCAAAAAAAAAAAGAAAAAAAGAGAGAAACCTTTACCAGAAATCTCATAGACTTCCAATTAGTTTCTCAAACTGTGCTACCTTTTACTACAAGGGAGTATTCAGCTGGGAAAGCGAGAAGGATGTTGAGATTAACTCTGGGGTCAACCAAACAGCATTGCTATCTACAGGAGTCTATTCAGGACCTGTTCCTGAACACACTTTCCCCTTCTCCGGGCTCATGTAGTTCCTCCTTTCACCAATGCTGTTGATGTTTTCCAAAATTTGGTAGCATCCTCAGTATTCCTCACTAGTACTAAATATTATATAGTAAAGATTCATGCTAAATGGCTAATGGTTGATGTCTACTTGTAAACTAGAATAAAGAGGACCCTTGGAAAACATTCACGGAGCTATATCCTGAATTCTTTGTTAATATTTATGCTTAGCACAGTGCTAAGTCTATGATAGGGTTCATTGACTCTTCAAGACTCTCTGAGGGTCTTATCAAGGCATGACTGGTGGCACTGGAGGCAAGTGATAAAACAAGATACAGCTCCTGTCCTCATGGAGCATAGTTTGTAGACACCATGAGATAGATAACAAATGCATAGACATATAATGTCATTAAATCAAAGACTCTTGAGGAGGTGACGTTTAAGCAATACCTATGTGAAGTGAGAACTTCATTATTCTGTCTATTTTGATCCATACTTAGTGCTTTCGGAGGCTCCTCCATCTTGAATTCCGTACTAATCTTCTAAATCTGTATCCCGTTTCAGGTCCTCTGGGGGTTTTAGCATTACCTCCACTATGCTGTCACTTGGGGGCTCATAACTTTTAAATGAAACATGCTTTGAGGAAAGATACATCGCTATAGAATACTTTTTATCAAGTAATACTTTATACAGAGGAAAATTCACCCTTTGAATGCTTAGTTTTGTGAATTTTGACAAACTTAACCATCATTGCAATCAAGATGTAGAGTAGTTCGATAACCCAAAGACAGTCGCCTGCGCCCTTTTGTAGTCAACCTCTTCCCAGCAACCACTGATTTGTTTTCTGTTCTTAGAGTTTTGTTTTCTCAGCAACATCATGTAAATGAAATCATTATAGCATTTTCAGTCTGGCTCCTTTCACTTAGCATAATGCATTTGAAATTCATCCACGTTGTTTTGTGTATCTGTAGGTTTATTCTTTTTATTGCCAAGTAATATTCCATTGTATAGAGGTACTACAGTTTATCCATTCTCTAACTGCTGGACATTTGAGTTGTTTCCAGTTTCTGGCAATTTCAAATGAAGCCAGTATAAGTATTGACATACAGGCTCTTATGTAGAGATAAGTTTTATTTTTCTTGGGCAAATACCCAGCAGTAGGATTTTGGGGTTGTATAATAAATGTATGTTTAACTTCTTAAGAAAATGGCAAAAAGTTTCCAAACTGTCTTTACCATTTTGCTTTGCCATCAGTAATGTATGATGGTTCTAGTTGCTTCACGCCCTGGCCAATTCTTGATATCATCAGTATATTTCTATTTCAGCCATTCTAATAAGTGTGTGGTGGTATTTCATTGAGGTTTTATTTTGCATTTCACCAGTGATCAAGGATGTTAAGCATTTTTTCATGTGCTTAGTCACCATTTGGTGATATATCTGTTTGAAAGTTTCCTATTGTTTTAAGTTGGGATTTTTGTTTCTTTTTACTGAGCTTTAAGAATTATTTATATCTTCTGGATAAAAATTATTTATTAGATTTGTGGTTTATAGATATTTCCTCCTAGTATGTGGTTAGCTTTTTTATTCTCTTAATAGCATCTTTTAAATTATAGAAGTTCTTAATTTTTTTTTAACATCTTTATTGGGGTATAATTGCTTTACAATGGTGTGTTAGAAGTTCTTAATTTTAACAAAGTCCAATTTAATAAATTTTTCCTTTATGGATTGTGCCATTAGTGTCGTATGTAAGAAATTTTTGCCTAATCCAAGGTCACAAAGTTTATCTCCTATATTGTCTTTTTATTTTATTTTAGGGTTGTTTTATTTTAGCGTTTACACTTAGGCATGTGATCCATTTGGGGTTAATTTTTATGGGGTGTAAGGTTTGGGCAGGGGTTCCCTTCTTACATATGGCTATCCATTTATTCCAGCAACAATTTTGCTTTTCTCCATTGAATTGCCTTTTTATTTTTGTCAAAAATTAAGTGACTGTATATGATTGAGTCTATTTCTGGACTCCCTATTTGTTCCATTTCTGGTTGTCTATTCTTTCCTCAATACCACACTGTAGCTTTATAGTAAGTCATAACAAGCTAGTGTGAGTTCCCAAACTTTATTCTTTTTGAGAATTGTTGTGGCTGTTCAATTTCCTTTGTCTTTCCACATATATTTTAGAATCATCTTATCAATTTGAGCCCCCATGTCATCGTCCTTCCCTGCCTCTGCCAATCTTCTCTAATTCCCCAAACCTGCATATGATTGGACAGGAAGTCCCACGGCTTCTTCCTGTCCACTGTCAGGCAATCCTCGTCTGAGCACTGACTCACTCATTGGGTCATTATAACTGACTCTCTTTCCTCAGTGTCCCCTCCCTACATCCCATCCAGCACTCTGCAGCCTGATTAATCTCTCTCAGTCACAGTTTTCACTGCTAACACTTTTGCTAATAAAACTTCAAAGATTTCTTCTTGCCTATAAGGAAAAAACTCCATATTGTTTAGTCTAATGGTCCACTTGGGTCTTTTTATCTCTCTCTTTTATCTAAATTCAAAGCTTCTGTTTACCTGTCTTCAATGAAGAGTGACTTGATTTTCTATGTAGAAATCCTCCTTTTTTTTTTTTTAATTCCCACTTCATTTATTTTTTTTTACATCTTTATTGGAGTATAATTGCTTTACAATGGTGTTAGTTTCTGCTTTATAACAAAGTGAATCAGCTATACATATACATATATCCCCATACCTCCTTCTTCTTGTGTCTCCCTCCCAGCCTCCATATCCCACCCTCTAGGTGGACACAAAGCACTGAGCTGATCTCCCTGTGCCATACGGCTGCTTCCCACTAGCTATCTATTTTACATTCAGTAGTGTATATATATCCATGCCACTCTCTCACTTTGTCCCAGCTTACCCTTCCCACTCCCTGTGTCCTCAAGTCCATTCTGTACATCTGCATCTTTATTCCTGTCCTGCCCCTAAGTTCTTCAGAACCATTCTTCTTTTTTTTTTTTTAGATTCCATATATATGTGTTAACATAAAGTATTTGTTTTTCTCTTTCTGACTTACTTCACTCTGTATGACAGACTCTAGGTCCATCCACCTCACTACAAATAACTCAATTTCGTTTCTTTTTATGGCTAAGTAATATTCCATTGTATATATGTGCCACATCTTCTTCATTCATCTGTTGATGGACACTTAGGTTGCTTCCATGTCCTGGCTATTGTAAATAGTGCTGCAATGAACATTGTGGTACATGACTCTTTTTGAATTATGGTTTTCTCAGGGTATATGCCCAGTAGTGGGATTGCTGGGTCATATGGTAGTTCTGCTTTTAGTTTTTTAAGGAACTTCCATACTGTTCTCCATAGTGGCTGTATCAATTTACATTCCACCAACAGTGCAGGAGGGTTCCCTTTTCTCCACACCCTCTCCATCACTTATTGTTTGTAGATTTTTTGATGATGGCCATTCTGACCGGTGTGAGGTGATACCTCATTGTAATTTTGATTTGCATTTCTCTAATGATTAATGATGTTGAGCATTCTTTCATATGTTTGTTGGCAATCTGTATATCTTCTTTGTAGAAATGTCTGTTTAGGTCTTTTGCCCATTTTTGGATTGGGTTGTTTGTTTTTTTGATATTGAGCTGCATGAGCTGCTTGTAAATTTTGGAGATTAATCCTTTGTCAGTTGCTTCATTTGCAAATATTTTCTGCCATTCTGAGGGTTGTCTTTTCATCTTGTTTATGTTTTGTTTTGCTGTGCAAAAGCTTTTAAGTTTCATTAGGTCCCATTTGTTTATTTTTGTTTTTATTTCTATTTCTCTAGGAAGTGGGTCAAAAAGGATCTTGCTGTGATTTATGTCATAGAGTGTTCTGCCTATATTTTCCTCTAAGAGTTTAATAGTGTCTGGCCTTACATTTAGGTTTTTAATCCATTTTGAGTTTACTTTTGTGTATGGTGTTAGGTAGTGTTCTAATTTCATTCTTTTACATGTAGCTGTCCAGTTTTCCCAGCACCACTTATTGAAGAGGCTGTCTTTTCTCCATTGTATATTCTTGCCTCCTTTATCAAAAATAAGGAGACCATATGTGTGTGGGTTTACCTCTGAGCTTTCTATCCTGTTCCACTGATCTATATTTCTGTTTTTGTGCCAGTACCATACTGTCTTGATTACTGTAGCTTTGTAGTATAGTCTGAAGTCAGGGAGTCTGATTCCTCGAGCTCCGTTTTTCTTTCTCAAGATTGCTCTGGCTATTTGGGGTGTTTTGTGTTTCCATACAAATTATGAAATTTTTTGTTCTAGTTCTGTGGAAATCCTCCTTTTTAATTTGCGTATGCCTCGTTCTGTCACTTCCCCCTCACCCCTGTCTTTTCTCCCCTTATCTAAGTGACTGCATTCTCTTCCCTTGTGTCATAATTATTGGCTGTCTCTTTCCCCCATTACACAGAATTGTCTGAGAATGACATACCTGTTTTGTTCATCTTTGAAACCCCAGTGCCTAAAGTAATAGTCAAGCCCATCTGTGATTCTCAACTGGGTAAGGTAAAGGGGTACATGACATATGGGGAAGAAAAGAATACAGTTTCAAAGATTGTATTCTGCATGTTTATACTTTGACTTATTTTTAGATATGATATTTAATTTATTTTGAAATTTAAATTGAGAGAGAAATATTTATGTTTATCTATAGTTGTTAAGAATTTAAAAGGCTGAAATCACCTTAGTAATATTTGTTGAATGAAAGCATTAGTTTCCCAGCCCCTTAGGACAGTGATAAATCCTCTTTGGCTCCCTAGTCCCTAGTATAGGGTCCTACCCAGCGAAAGCAGTTGTAGTCTCACTGTTCACAGCAGAGACACATTTTCTGCTTGAAGTGTCCAGAGGCAGCAGACAGGAACGATGTGTGACTACCTGATTGAGATTCTAGTAGACAAGGCTGACACATTCACCCCACTGGAGCAGATTCTGTTGTCCACAGGTGGTGCCCTCTGCCCTCTGCACTTTGCAGAAGATCTCTGTGGCTGAGTTTCTATAATCAGGCATCAGAACACATAAGTGGAGAGCAGGGATGTGAATGTGAACACCCTTTTCCAAAACCTGCCCGATGTCTTAGATCTCAGAAGTGGATGGCTTCCAGGTCTCAGATGTGGAACCAGAGCTGGTGGCAAGGGAAGGGGAACAGACAGATCTTGGATGTTGTTTGCTTCAGGTCTAATGACCTGTCTATGCATCCTCCCCACCAATAGGGCATGTTGTGGTGTCAGGAATTTCCTAAAATCATGGTACCTTTAAGTTCAAACCCAGTGGCTTGTAGAATAAGGATTAAGACTCCATCCACTCTAATGTGTTCACACGAATTTACTGAGACCTTTGGAATAAACTTGCTATACAGATTGTTTCTTGATATGCCCTTTCATTCAACAAAATATTTTTTGACCATTTGTCTACCATGTGTCAGGCACTACGCTAGGGGTAGTGGGATCTAGAGCTGACTTAAAATGACTGACATCTTGTGTGTGTATGTGTATCTGTGTATGTGTGTGTTGGATTATGTTTATGTGCACACGTATGTCTGTATGTGTGTGTAGGCAGACATGCCTGTCAAGAGATGAATCTTGTTGCACAGAGATTTGAAGTGCTTTGGAAGCATAAGAATAGTGATGATGCTGATCTACTAAACAATCTGAATTCTTCACAGATGAGGGGGCAATTGAGCTTAGATGTGATATCAGAAGAAAAAGCTATGAGAAAGGCATTCCTGCCAAAGGTAATATTTCCCTGGAATATGGTATTCAGTGCAGCATGGTACAGGAGGAGAGGAGAGGAGATGGGGCGGGGGTCCAGTCAGACTGTGCAGAGCCAGAAGGCCAGGCTGAAGAGTTTGGGTTTTATTGTGCAGAAGGTGAAGGTCAAACCAAGCTTTACAGCAGTGTACTATGTTCCCCTCACTGGGGGCATTCAGTTAAGCTACATCTCCTATGCCCATCAGCTAATTAATTCTTGCCAATGGAATCAGAGTCAGTCATGTGTCATTTCAGGCCAGAGCAGATAAGAGAAGCTTAGCCATCTCCCTTGGAAACTGCTTGTGCTAGAAGGCAGAGCTACAAGTTGATCTACCTGCAACTGGGACGTGGGAGAAAAATAAACTTTTGACGTGTTAAACCACTGAGATTCAGGGTTAACTCATCACAACAGCCCTCTGAAGGACACTTAATTCTCAGAATCATTTGTCAGGTAAGTAAACCAAGGCACAGGTAGATGCAAACTTCCCCATGGTCACAGCTCGATGGTGGTGGCGCTGGGACCTGACCCCAGCAGTCTGACTTTCCAGCCTGTGCCTCACTACAGTGATGGGGAAGAGTCGAGAGCCTGAGTTTACCTGGGGATGACTAGGCTACTTCTTCTGCCATCAGCTAGACTGAGAGGTCCAGAGAGAAGCTAAGTTCAGTTACAGAAAATAAAGTTACATTTCTTGTCCACTTGAGAACATAGCTCGAAACATTCTTACCCACTCTATCAACAGGAAATGATTTCAAGGATGACGGGGTGACATATTTTTTTGAAGCATTAATGGATATGCTCCTTTCTTCTTCCTTGAGAAAACCTCCCAGAGTCCAGGCAGCCAGAGAGCTCTACCCGATCTGCCCTCAGGGCAGTCTTTACTCCAGCAGTGCAGACAAAGAGACACAAGTCAGCCCGGGGCTTTCAAAAATACCTCATGGAGGATATCATAAGTAGCTTGAAGAGAAGTGTCTTTTTCCTTTGCAAGGGGATGTGTCATTTGAGCATTCAGAGCAGAGAGTCTGGAATAATAAATTTGTCAGAAAACAGTCAAGTCAGTTTCCCCACCAGAGAGAAAGCAGGCAGCAGGAGACAGGAGTGTCAGACGGTACAATAGTGGTACAGAATGTGAGAGGATATTGTATTGGCCCCTTATAAGGCTACCACAAAGAGAGGAAGAGACCAAGGCTGTGAGCACAGGATTAAAGGGTGCTGAGCTACACTTACTGTATAGGAACCAGGGGATGGCAGCCCCTGGGGATTTACCCAGATTTTTATGGCGTGGGAGTTGAATAGATACAATGGCCACGTGGGGAGAGAGAAGACCAGCCCAAATTTGGGAGGGAAGCAGTCAAACTTTTTATTCCCAGGAAGGATCCAGAAATTCAGCCAAAGTTGAGAGAGGGAAAGAGGGAGATGTGGGCACCTGTGTACCTGAAGGAAACGAGACAAAGGTATGCTGCAGCAGAAAGCAGTGCAGTCTGACCCGGGCCAGATAGGGATCCAGACAAGGGTGTGGAACTAGCATGACCACTTATGAAGCCCAGACAGTCCTCTTCATCTTAGCTTACGCCAACTTGCCCAGATTCCTCCCAAGGTCAGCCTCCCTCCCTCACTCTGACCACACACATGTGAACACACACGCTGTAGAAGCATCATTCCTAGAGCTTAGATGCCTTTCCTGAGTCAGAAAGTGGGAAAACCCTTCACAGGCTGGAAAACTCTGCAATTCTGAGTTTACTCTGAATTAACTAAGATTGTTTCCTGGCATCAGATATATTAGTGACCCAAAGAGAAAGTTAGTTAAGGAAGTTACCCTTTCTCACACACTAGAGTACATAGCTTGGGAACTGCACAATAGCCTTGTGGAGCCAACAGATGACACACGTGCTTTTCTCAAGGACATGGAGTGAAGGTGAACATGGTAGAGCTGGCCCAGGGCAAGGGATTGGAAAGTGGTGTGCAGAAAAAGGCAGTGATAGCAGCTCTTTAATAATTATCTAACTGGGCAAAATTAGTAGTAATTTCCCTATGAACAGCCACATTATTCAACTCTCGAAACTCAAAATGAACATACTGAGTTAAACTGATTAGAAGAGGACAAAAAAATGTAAATGCAAGACCCTTGTTATAACTTGCAGGAGATACATTGGGAGGTCTAGGACTGAGGGCTCCTGGATTCCAGGAAGGGCATCCCTGACATTGTCCTGGGGTCCAAGCAGGAAGTGAGACAGGCAAGTCCTGCAGGGCTGTGATGGGACAAGGGGAGGGTTCAGGGAAGCAGGCAAGTGGGCAGAGAGGAGCTGAAGTGACAGTCACTGAAAGTGAAAATGCTGGTACACAGTAGGTATAGAGAGTTCTTAGAAATGACTTGTCAGCCTAAATATAATAAAAACAAGCACAGTATACTTAAGCTTCTTAAATTAAGCTTTTCCTAAAGCTTAGTGTGAAATAATTGGGGCATGGGTTGAACTGGAATTTGCTTTTGTTATATTAATGGAGGAAGGGTGTGTTAACAAAATTAACAGTAAGACTGCAAGCAAAGGGTGCAAAACAAAGGCAACAAACTGTCCAATCACCCTCAAGCACTTAGAAGCAACCATTTACATATAAACAATAGTTAGACTAATTGCATATCATTTGTAATGACCCACTGAAGGAGATTCAATAAAAGATCTTCTTCAGGTGATATATTCACAGTCTTGGTTCATATTTCTCCCCTCACCCGAGAGTAATAAAACTGAGTTCATTTGCATTATTTTATAATTTCGGCAATTTACTAATTCAGGCAGGTTTCCCTCCCCATTACTTTGAATTAATTTTCTCATCGTTAAGAATCAGGGATTCAGGAAACATTGCTAACGAATTCACAGTCAAAATTAAAGGCTATTGGGACTTCCCTGGTGGTCCAGTGGTTGAGACTCCGTGCTCCCAATGCAGGGGGCCAGGGTTCGATCCCTGGTCAGGGAACTAGATCCCACATGCCGCAACTAAAAGAGCCCACGTGCCACAACTAAGACCCAGCGCAGCCTAAATAAATAAATAAATATTTTTAAAAAACAAAACAAAAAAAATTAAAGGCTATTAAGAAAGAGAGTTTCATCTTTGTCTTCCACTTGGACAGGCTTATATTCAGGTCCTCCATTCACTTTCTGATGAGCCAGGTCCCATCCTCCTTGAAAGCATCTGGTAGATTCTTGAAGCCCATATAATTGCTTAATGCTGGGGGCTAGGAATGGAGGAGGTGAACTGGATGAAACCTTGAACATATGAGAAACTGGAAACTGTGAAGGAAACTGGGGCCTGAGCTGAGAACCTTGAACCCAGGACCACAGAGCGTTAGTCATGTGAAGCCCAGGATAGAGGAAGGGGGAGGTGAACTCCCCGCTGCCTTCCCCGCTGATATCCAAGGACCCACTTAGGTTGACAGAGTAGGTTAGAGCAGTGGGGAGCAGGTGTAAGATTTTGGAGATGGAGATGAGGAAGAAAGAAAAGGCTCTGAGCTTGTGAAGAAGGGGCTAGTAAGATCTAGACAGGGGTGTCTTGCCTCCTGCCAAGAGAGCTTTGGGTTCAGAGAAGTACAGGGCTACGTTGGTGACTAGGTTAGAAGTCCAGGCATGAAGACTCAGTAAGGCAGCTGAGGCTAGGTAAGGCGGCAACGGGGTGGGTATGGGTTCTCCAGGGCTTAAGCAGGTACGAGGTATGATGGCACAGCTACTTCCGTACCCACCCGCTGGCAACTATAACTTACCTTCATCACGTTGGTTTAGAAACGGAATAAGGATGAGCTGAATGTACCTAAAGAGAAGGACCTCGGTGAGTACAGCTGATAGAGACCCAGCAGGGCAGGGGCTGATGTGTGGAGCAGCAGTTAACAAGACCCCCACCTCTGTCACTAAGAAAGCAAACTTCCTGTTGCCCAGTCTGACAACATGTAGACAGTGGACAGAAACAGAACACCACATTTCATTTATGCAGTAAGTGTTTATTGAGTAAGCCTAGCATGGTGCTGATTTCTGGAGAAAACAGGAAACAAACATCAGGCATTCCTTTCACTCAAGGAGCTTAATAACTGTTACCCATTTACCTGATGCTTATTGCAAGAGCAGTTAAGGAGTGTTGGATTAAGTGGCAAGGAGAGAGGTACACTCCAGGACACTACTGGAACTCAGAGGAGGGGGTGGGTCAGGGGGGCTTCAGGGAGGAAGCAACCCAAGAGGAGCCTTAAAGAGTGGGAAGAATTTAAATAAACATAGGTGAAGATGGAAGGCAATTCCAGATGGGAAGATACAACATGGGCTGAGAATTAAATGAGATACTTCGCAAAAATCGTTTAGAAAAATTCCTGCCACCAGGAAAGCCCACAGCCAATGAAAGGTATGACTATTGCTCTTGCTATTAGTTCTGGTAAGACTGTTACCATTTCAATTTTGATGACATTTTTACTGCTTTTGGAAAAGGCAGTGGAGATGAAAAGGACAAGTTTGGGAGACAGTAAAGAAGCACATTTCTGACTTTCTTCTTGAGAAGGTTGTGGGATAAAAGGGTGACAGTTTTCATCAGAACAAGAGTGCATCAGAGCTGTTTCTGTATCAACAGTGCATCAAAACTGCTTGTGCTCAAAGGGGACCATGGAAAAAGTTACACTAAGACACTTAAGCTAGTTCCCACCAACACCACTACTGACTTCTATGTAACTAAAAATCACTGTTTTAATGAATGATTATACCTCTCAAAAAATGAAACAACATTCTAAGCTCCTGGCCAGACATATTTACTCCCTTTCTGCTCCTCCCCTTGTCTAATGGTCCAATTTCTTGAGAGAAAACTTATTAATAGAAATGAGATGAAAACGATGTGATGTTCCTTAGTGCCTGGAGATGATGTTGCTAGCACAGAGTACAAACACTAGAAGAGACTGAGCAGGGATTTGTTCATCCACATACTCAGAACATCCCCTTAGGAGCTGTATTCAAAAAATGGCGAATGAGATTTCAGCTGAGAATGATTATTGCCTGAATCTCAGAACAACTGCCGTATTGCTGATTATTATCCCTCTTGCAGTGGCCCGTCTCTCTTCATTCTGTTTGCTGTCATGTTCTATCAATATCAAAGAGGCTGCAGAGGCAGCATCGCTGAGAGGAGTGGTGTGTTTCCTGGGTGCAAAAAGCCTGCTTCTCTAAGAATCTGTGGACCTGCAGGCTGATTTCATAGAGGGGATTATTCAGTCAACAGTAAATGGCCCCAAACTCCAATTGCAGCTTCTATTTTCTGTCGTGGAGCCGGGCAGCTGGGCTGTGTGTGAGCATTCATGCGTTAGGAGGTGGTGCCTAGGGATAGGTCCCGTGCAGTCAGCTGAAGTGACTTGTTCGCCTCTGCTTTGCTATATTGTCTCTTGGTCTCTCCAGCACCAGTGAGGCTGGCTTCTGGGACAGCTCCCTGCTGAAAGTTTTATTCTGAGTGTTGGCAAAGAAGCAAAGCTCCAACGTGGATATTACAGCAATTCTACTTTGTCAGTAAAACATAATAATTTCAAGAACACCCAGAGGATTAAAAAAAAAAAAACTGCTAGAATTTTTCCTGAAGTATTTTCCTTTTTGGTATAAAAGACCAGTTTGAGCCCTGGGAACTAGTGTAACAACTGAAAGCACCATCAGGCAGCCTGTGAAGTAACCTGACGTCCCAGCATTCCCATGCAAGAAGCAGGACACTGTTTTCCAGATGCCCGGTTTGTTCCTGACCACAGTCTTGTTCAGAAGAGGAAACAGTATTAGCTTAATGAGGACATTTTCCTCAATGTGGCCCTTGGATACTTTGAAGGTGAAACTCACTGAACTCCGGTTTCCTCATCTGTTTTAGGAGGGCAACTTGTTGCAAACAGTGACATCACCAGCTACAGTCAAAGACCCTATTTCTCACTGATGTTCAATGCAAAGACTCAACAAAGAAAGTGTGATCCTTCCTTCCTTCCTCAGCGCTGTCTCTCACTGCATCAGGTACTGTCCTGGGCAATGTGGGCTTTCCACTCCTCTGATGTTCCTAGCAAAAAACTCACAACAGTAACCCTTACAAGAAACAGACATTTCAAGCACTACTACAGGATCAATTAAAAGTGCTTTCAGGGACTTCCCAGGTGGTCCAGTGGGTAAGACTCCATGCTCCCAATGCAGGGGGCCAGGGTTCATTCCCTGGTCAGGGAACTAGATCCCACATGCATGACGCAAAAAGGTCCCGCATGCCACAACTGAGGCCCAGCGCAGCCTAAATAATAAATAATTTTTTTTTTTTTTAAAAGTGCTTTCACCTAAGGAAAAGGGGAAAATTAAAAAGTCATCCACTCATGAATGTTACTCATGATTCACACATTTGCAGCAGCAGCAGAAAAACAAACAACAGACCCCACCAGTATTCTTAAGAAATTACAATATAGGTCCTTGCACAGTATGAAAAATTCATTGCTTTAGATCATCAGTTTTTTTGTTTTAAACTCTTTTCAGTAAAGAAAATAAACTACACTAATTCACAATATTGGCTACACTCTTTTAACTCAGTCTAACATTCTACTTTGTCTTATGACTTAAAATCAGTGTTCAGAGTGGAAGGCAGGAAACTCACCTTAAAGGAGTAGTAGAAGGAGCCCCGTTCCTCTCCTTCCACCACTGCAGTGAAAGTCACTGTTTCCGTGCAGAGGATGGGAGAATCCAGTGTCTGCCCAGTCCCGTTGGACTTGGAGCTGCCCTCCGTGAGGTGGGGCTGAGCCCAGCTGTCCCTGCGCCTGCTGCCGGGGACAGAGTCCTGCCCTCTCGTGAGAGCGGGGCAGCAGCTGCAGCTCTACACCTCCCCTGCCTCCCTAAGCTTCTGCTGGAGCTCAGCTGAGCAGAGACACAGAGCCCTGTGGAGCCCACCTCACTAGAGAGCCCTGCCTGCTTCCTGAAACCACGTGCTGCTCAACACCCCACATTCCAGCCCAGCATAGGGGGCCTGGTCCCCAGAACAGGCAGGAACCCCTCACAGCGATCCACGTGGTTCCCCGGACAGGCCTCCCTGCTCAGTTGTACTTTTCCTCACTTCCAGGACAGACCGCCACACATCTGTTCCAGCTTCAACAATACAGGGATTTGGACTCAACAGACAGTCGATTCATTCAGGTCATGTTTGTATTTCTGAAATCAAATCATAATGATGCATTTGTTTCAGCTGAGGGTGCCTTCTGACTTAAAATCCTCACCCAGCCATTTACTTAGTAGCCTGTACGTTATTTCAGTAAATGTGGGCAAAGAGCACATTTGTATTTCACACCCGTGGTTCTATTCTAGGTTTTCAGAGGGCAGTGCTCAGAAAAGCCTGGGGTCTATGTTTGTCAGTCAGCCACGACCCCTCGTGATGCGACTGGGATTGGTGCCTGGTAGATACTCTTATCACCTTGATGTCCTTTTATTTGATCTTCAAAACAACTCTGCGAGGTAAGCAGGGAACATATCTTTATGTTCTCATTTTACACTAGAAGAGACTGCTTCTCACCATGAAATGACTTGCTCAGATCCCACAGCTGGTGATGGAAATGAGATGATAACTCATTTCTTCAGAAATTCCTAGACAGAGGTGCTTTTACTGTAACATACACTGATTTGCATCAAATCTCAAGGGCCTATTGAGGCATGAAGTTAACATGAGTAAGGGGAGCAGGCCAGGTGCAAAGCAAAAGGACTAAGCTGCTTGTATTACAACCAAGCATGATACCTGGTAACTTATACTGAAAATGTTCTGTGAGCCATATATGCACAGCCACTGGTTAACGACACCTAGTATAAGAGGTAGTGATGGTCATAAAAGAATATAGTCCCCATGATATTTCCTGGGAAAGTTGTAGCATAATCCATCCCGCCTAGGAAGAGTGCAGTGTGATAGAGATGAGAAGATATTAAGTCTGTACTGAAGGGGTAGCAAATAGGAGGGAGCTGTTCAGAAAACAGGATGAGCTGTGAACTCTTAGGGAAAGGGTGAAAACAGGACGACAACCCAATAGCAAAATGAGCAAAGAGTATTCTGACTGACAAACACGAAAAAAGTGCTTAACCATTAAATAAGAAAAACAACTTAAGACAGAATTTTTATTCATTGGCATAGTGAAAACTAGGGTCTGACTACCCCACGTGTCGACAAAGATGAGAAGAAATGGGTGTACATTTTTACTTCTGGTGTGAGAGTTAGCTGATATGGTCACCTTGAAGAGCAATTTGTCAGTATCCAGTAAAGCTGAAATTACATGGTCTATAATTTCCATCTCTTTATCTGGGTTCCTTACATGTATTTAATTTAGGGAAATTCACTGCACTACACACATAAAATGCATGCATGTTTTTTGTAGGTCTGTTTTACTTCAATAAAAATTTATAAAATGAAATCTGTGAGAAACTTCTGGGGAAGGACAGAAGTCAGTTAAGTCATAGTGTGTTCAGGATGAAGAGAGAGAAAATGGTAGATGCCATGGACAGGGAATAGGTGGAGAGAGAACCTTGGGTTGTGCTGTTTTCTTTCCACTCATGGTCCAGTTGGATCAGTTTTTGACCTGTGGCTACCCAAGAGAGATGTTTATGTATGTGTACAGGAAACATGCACAAACATGCCTTTGCAGCATTGCTTGGAAACAAACCAGAAGTAACCTAAATATTTATGGTGACAAAATCAATTGAGAAGGTCGGAACCAGAAACTACTCACATACCCATCAACAGTAGACTGGATAAATAAATTTCTATGTAATCATATAATGAAATACTATACATCAACGAGAATGAATAATCTATAGCAAATGTAAAATTTCGCAGGGCTAAAGAATGGTGTAAGGCCTTAAATTGAAAGGCTACAGCAAGTGTGAAACTGGAGCATAAAAGTCTAAACAAATAATAGTAAATTTAAGAATACTGAAGACAAGAAAATTCTAAAAATTTCTAAAGAGGAAAAGCAGAACTCTTACAAAGAAACAAACATCACATAGGTATCTGATTGTTAACAATAATATCAGATGCAAGTACCTAGAATTTTGTATCTAGAAAAGTTATTTATGTGTGAGTATAAATAATGATTTTTTTCTGACATTCGTGGCTCCAAAGTGATCTAGTTTGGAGGGTGATACGATTGGCAGATGATCTTGACATGAATACCAGACTATTTTCAAAAAGAAAGAAAAACAAATGTATAATTTGAGACATTTACTGACACCATTCTGCAGAGCAGCATATTTTATACATGATGATATGACTTTTATACATTTAAAAAACCCTCATCGTTTGCCATTTAAGGCAAGTATTGGGTTGACCAAAAAGTTTGTTTGGATTTTTCCGAAACACATGGAAAAACTGAACGAACTTTTTGGCCAACCCAATACCTTTTATTGGGTCAATAATTGGGAGCTCTCCTCAGTCCTAATATAAATTTACCACACACAGAGTCCAAATAATGGACTATCACATTCACCATATTCAGTAGCTGACACCTGGAAACCTGATTCTGGAAGTTCATTTGCAGGGGCTACAAAGCAAAAATGTGGGGATAGCAGATTCCAAGTCTGCATCTGTCTTCAGAAGCTTCTGTGGATATTGTAGTCAGAGCTAAAGAATGGAGCAGGGTCTCAGGTGACTGTGAATTTAGTTGGGATTTTCTTTCAAGGACCAGTGATACTCGTGGTGTGACCTAAGGACTGGGATCATCTACATCGTTACCTGGAAGCTTGCTAGAAATGCAAATTCTGAGGCCCCACCCAATACCCACTGAATCAAAATCTCTAGGGGTGGGGCTAAGGAATTTGTATTTTAAAAAACCCTCCAGGTGATTCTGAAGCCTGCTAGAGTTTGAGAAGCACTCTCCCAGAGAAGCATGCCAAAACTCATGGTGTCATGAGAAGGATGAACTGAATGATGTTGGGTGGAGGAGCATGAGTGGAATTGGTGAGGGATTGAAATGCATCCATTGGCGTTTAGGCATAAAATGAATGTGATTACCATTTTTTTTTTATTTTTTTTTTTTGCGGTACGCGGGCATCTCACTGTTGTGGCCTCTCCCGTTGCGCAGCACAGGCTCCGGACGCGCAGACTCAGCGGCCGTGGCTCACGGGCCCAGCCGCTCCATGGCATGTGGGATCTTCCCGGACCGGGGCACGAACCCGCGTCCCCTGCATCGGCAGGTGGACTCTCAACCACTGCGCCACCAGGGAAGCCCATACCTTTTGATATATTTCCAGAATCAATTCTGTTGTTCTCTAACATGATGCATATAAAAATGGTATTCACATGCCTAGAACATTCTCTCCTGTGTTTACTGAGATTTTGATGAATTGCCCCAAATCTGTAGGGAAGTAAACTGTGTCACAATATTATGATAGCTAATAACTGTTACAATTCATTTCCTTCAGGGATAGTGACTTTCTACAGCTTTGGGAATAGGCACCTCGTTTGGGGCAATTCCTCATCCTTAGTTGTAACATCATCCCTTGCTCTTTCACTCAACACTTACCAGTCAAGTCTCATGGCAGGAAAGAGCTTCCCTGAACCTCCAAGAGCTTGTTGCTTTGTGACCTCTTGGTAGCCTTTACTTTGCCCATCATATTGCTCATCTCAGTTTAATACTTTATTTAAATATCTCTGCTCTCTGATAGATGATAAGCTCCACAGCTGTTGGGTTGACTGCTTTATCTTTAACATGTAGCATGGTGCTTGGCACACGTATGATAGGCATTAAACAGATATCTGTTGAATGAATGAACCCATCAGAGTGCAGGTGTGTGAGTGTGGTGTTGTTACAAGGATAACCTTGAAACTTTTTAAATTTAACAAAAAAACGTAAATCATTGGAAAATGCCAGTACTTTGACTTTATTAATTAGCTATTACCCAAAAACAAGAATACCCACAAACCCACCATGTTGTGATGGTGCAGTAGAGAATCTTTGCCTTAAATATCCAACAGTGCTGGGGGCTGGCTCATGGCAGAGCCTGACAGGTACGCTCACAGTGACTCTACTCTGTTTTGAGAGGACTGGTCTCTGCCCAGTATATCACTAGAGGCAGTGCACCATTCCCCACCATGCCACCTCCCTAACACAAGCCTTAGTAAATGGTTTGCTGACAGATTGCAATGAAGTGAACCTCAAACCTCTACATTCCCTGTAGAAACTTGGAGCCCCCTCAAAGCCCTGTATTTTACATGCTGACTGCTCACCACGGTGGGGTTCTCAGTCCTGGTTGCACATTGGAATAACCTGGGGTTATTGGGTCGTCGTGTTTCCATTGTCATTTGTTTCTAGGTATTTTTTTATTTCCTCTTTGATTTCTTCAGTGATCACTTCGTTATTAAGTAGTGTATTGTTTAGCCTCCATGTGTTTGTATTTTTTTACAGATCTTTTCCTGTAATTGATATCTATTTCATAGCGTTGTGGTCAGAAAAGATACTTGAAACAATTTCAATTTTCTTAAATTTACCAAGGCTTGACTTGTGACCCAAGATATGATCTATCCTGGAGAATGATATTTCATTCTCAAGCACTTGAGAAAAATGTGTATTCTGTTGTTTTTGGATGGAATGTCCTATAAATATCAATTAAGTCCATCTTGTTTAATGTATCATTTAAAGCTTGTGTTTCCTTATTTATTTTCATTTTGGATGATCGGTCCATTGGTGAAAGTGGGGTGTTAGAGTCCCCTACTATGAATGTGTTACTGTCAATTTCCCCTTTTATGGCTGTTAGTATTTGCCTTATGTATTGAGGTGCTCCTATGTTGGGTGCATAAATATTTACAATTGTTATATCTTCTTCTTGGATCGATCCCTTGATCATTATGTAGTGTCCTTCTTTGTCTCTTCTAATAGTCTTTGTTTTAAAGTCTATTTTGTCTGATATGAGAACTGCTACTCCAGCTTTCTTTTGGTTTCCATTTGCATGAAATATCTTTTTTCCATCCCCTTACTTTCAGTCTGTACGTGTCTCTAGGTCTGAAGTGGGTCTCTTGTAGACAGCAAATATATGGGTATTGTTTTTGTATCCATGCAGCCAATCTGTGTCTTTTGGTGGGAGCATTTAGTCCATTTACATTTAAGGTAATTATCGATATGTATGTTCCTATTCCCATTTTCTTAATTGTTTTGGGTTCATTATTGTAGGTCTTTTCCTTCTCTTGCGTTTCTTGCCTAGAGAAGTTCCTTTAGCAGTTGTTGTAGAGCTGGTTTGGTGGTGCTGAACTCTCTCAGCTTTTGCTTGTCTGTAAAGGTTTTAATTTCTCCATCAAATCTGAATGAGATCCTTGCTGGGTAGGTAATCTTGGTTGCAGGTTTTTCTCCTTCATCACTTTCAAAATGTCCTGGCAGTCCCTTCTGGCTTGCAGAGTTTCTGCTGAAAGATCAGCTGTTAACCTTATGGGGATTCCCTTGGGTGTTATTTGTTGTTTTTCCCTTGCTGCTTTTAATATGTTTTCTTTGTATTTAATTTTTGACAGTTGGATTAATATGTATCTTGGCGTATTTCTCCTTGGATTTATCCTGTATGGGACTCTGTGCTTCCTGGACTTTAACTATTGCCTTTCTCATATTAGGGAAGTTTTCAACTATAATCCCTTCAAATATTTTCTTAGTCCCTTTCTTTTTCTCTTCTTCTTCTGGAACCCCTATAATTCAAATGTTGGTGCGTTTAATGTTGTCCCAGAGGTCTCTGAGACTGTCCTCAGTTCTTTTCATTCTTTTTTCTTTATTCTGCTCAGCAGTAGTTACTTCCACTATTTTACTTCCAGGTCACTTATCCGTTCTTCTGCCTCAGTTATTCTGCTATTGATCCCATCTACAGTATTTTTAATTTCATTTATTGTGTTGTTCATTGTTGTTTGTTTCATCTGTAGTTCTTCTAGGTCCTTGTTAAATGTTTCTTGCATTTTGTCCATTCTATTTCCAAGATTTTGGATCATCTTTACTGTCATTATTCTGAATTCTTTTTCAGGTAGACTGCCTATTTCCTCATTTGTTAGGTCTGGTGGGTTTTTATCTTGCTCCTTCATCTGCTGTGTGTTTTTCTGTCTTCTCATTTTGCTTATCTTCCTCTGTTTGGTGTCTCCTTTTTGCAGGCTGCAGGTTCGTAGTTCCCATTGTTTTTGGTGTCTGTCCCCAGTGGCTAAGGTTGGTTCAGTGGGTTGTGTAGGAAGAAAGAAAGGAGGGAGGGAGGGAGGAAGGAGGGAAGGAAGGAAAGAAAGAAAGAAGATAAAGTAAAATAAAATAAGATAAAATATAATAACGTTATTAAAATAAAAAAATAATTATTAAGAAAAAAAGTAAAATAAAACAAAAAAAACGGATGGATATAACCCTAGGACAAATAGTGGAAGCCAAGCTATACAGACAAAATCTCACACAGAAGCATATGCATACACACTCACAAAAAGAGGAAAAGGGGAAAAAAATCATAAATCTTGCTCTTAAAGTCCACCTCCTCAATTTGGGATGATTCGTTTTCTATTCAGGTATTCCACAGATGCAGGGTACATCAAGTTGATTGTGGAGCTTTAATCCGCTGCACCTGAGGCTGCTGGAAGACATTTCCCTTTCTCTTCTTTGTTCTCACAGCTCCCAGGGGCTCAGCTTTGGATTTGGCCCCGCCTCTGCGTGTAGGTCGCCAGAGGGCGTCTGTTCTTCGCTCAGACAGGACGGGGTTAAAGGAGCCGCTGATTGGAGGCTCTGGCTCACTCACGCCGTGGGGGAGGGAAGGGCACGGAGGGCGGGGCGAGCCTGCGGCGGCAGAGGCCGGAAGGACGTTGCACCAGCCTGAGGCGCGCCATGCGTTCTCCCGGGTGAGTTGTCCCTGGATCCCAGGACCCTGGCAGTGGCGGGCCGCACAGGCTCCCTGGAAGGGGGGTGTGGATAGTAACCTGTGCTCGCACACAGGCTTCTTGGTGGCGGCAGCAGCAGCCGTCTCATGCCCGTCTCTGGGGGTCTGTGCTTTTAGCCGCGGCTCGCGCCCGTCTCTGGAGCTCCTTTAAGCGGCGCTCTTAATCCCCTCTCCTCGCGCACGAGGAAACAAAGAGGGAAGAAAAAGTCTCTTGCCTCTTTGGCAGGTCCAGACTTTTCTCCGGACTCCTTCCCGGCCAGCCGTGGTGCACTAACCCCCTGCAGGCTGTGTTCACGCCGCCAACCCCAGTCCTCTCCTGGCGCTCCGACCGAAGCCCGAGCCTCAGCTCCCAGCCCCGCCTGCACCGGAGAGCGAGCAGACAAGCCTCTCAAGCTGGTGAGTGCCGGTCGGCCCTGATTATCTGTGCGGTAATCTCTGCGCTTTGCCTTGTGCACACCTGTTGCTGTGCTCTCCTCCGCGGCTCCGAAGCTTTCCCCCTCCGCCACCCGCAGTCTCCGCCCGCGAAGGGGCTTCTAGTGTATGGAAAGCTTTCCTCCTTCACAGCTCCCTCCCACTGGTGCAGGTCCCGTCCCTATCCTTTTGTCTCCTTATTCTTTTTTCTTTTGGTCTACCCAGGTACGTGGGGGGTTTCTTGTCTTTTGGGAGGTCTGAGGTCTTCTGCTAGCCTTCAGTAGGTGTCTGTAGGAGTTGTTCCACGTGTAGATGTATTTCTGGTGTATCTGTGTGGAGGAAGGTGATCTCCGCGTTTTACTCTTCCGCCATCTTCCCGGAAGTCTCGGGTCTATTTTTTTAAGTGAGTTGTTTGTTTTCTTATTGTTAAATTACAAGAGTTCTTTGTATGTTTTGGATAACAGTCCTTTATCTGATGTGGTTTTTGCAAATATTTTCTCCCAGTTGTGACTTGTCTTTTCATTCTCTTGATAATGTATTTTGCAGAGTAGAAGTTTTTAACTTTAATGAAGTCCAGATTATTCATAACTTTTTCCTGGATTATGCCTTTGGTATTTTATCTAAAAAGTTATCACCATACCTAACGTCATCTAGATTTTCTCCTATGTTATCTTCTAAGAGTTTTATAATTTTGTATTTTACATTAGGTCTATGATCCATTTTGAGTTAAGTTTTGTGAAGGGTGTAAGGTCTTTGCCTAGACTGATTATTTATTTATTTATTTATTTATTTGGCATGTGAATGTCTAATTGTTCCAGCAGCATTTGTTGAAAAGACTGTCATTGCTCCATTGTACTGCCTTTGCTCCTTTGTCAAAGATCTTTTGACTACATTTATGTGGGTCTGTTTCTGGGTTCTCTATTCAGTTGCATTCATCTATTTGTCTATTTTTTTTTTTTTTTTGCCAATACCATACTGTCTTGAATTATTGCAGCTTTATAGTAAGTCTTAAAGTCAGGAAAATCAGCCTTTCAACATTGTCCTTCTCCTTCAATACTGTGTTGGCTATATTGGGTCATTTGCCTCTCCTTATAAACTTTACAACCAGTTTGTTGATATCCACAAAATAACTTCTTGGTTTTTTGTTTTGATTGCATTATACCTCTAGGTCATGCTGGGAATAACTGACATCTTGACAATATTGTTTCTATCCATGAACATGAAATGTATCTCCATTTATTCAGTTCTTTTTTTATTTAATTCAACAGAGTTTGGTACTTTTTCCATTTATACCTTGTATATATTTTGTTAGATTTGTACCTAAGTAATTGGGGTGGGGGGCTAATGTAAATGGTATTATATTTTAAATTTCAGATTCCACTTGTCATTGCTGGTATACAGTAATTGACTTTGAAAGTAATTGACAATTGAAAGTAATTTTGACAATTGAAAGTAATTGACTTTCATATAGTAACCTATTAACCTTTTATCATGCAACCTTGCTATAATTGCTTATTTGTTCCAGGAGGGTTTTTCTTTCTTTTTTTGGGTGGGGGGAGGTCTATTCTTTCAGATTTTCTGTATACATAGGCAATATATCATCTGTGAACAAAGACAATTTTATTTCTTCTTCCCAATCTATATAAATTTTCTTTTCTTGTCTTGTCATATCATATTAGCTAGGACTTCCAGAAATATGTGGCAAAGAATTGTGAGAGAAGACATCCTTGCTTTGTTCCTGATCTTAGTCAGAAAGCTTTGAGTGTCTCACCACTTAGTATGATGTCAGCTACAGATTTTTTGTAGATATTATTTATCAAGTTGAGGAAGTTCCCCTCTATCTTAGGCTGCTGAAGGTCTTTAATCATGAATGGGTGTTGGATTTTATCAAATGTCTTTTCTGCATCTATTGATATGATGATGTGTTTTTTTTGTTTGTTTTTTTTTTAGCATGTTGATGTAATGGATCACATTAATTGATTTTAGAATGTTGAACAAGCCTGGCATAGCTGGGATAAATCCCATTTGGTTGTGGTGTGTTTAATTTTTAAGAAACTACCGAACTGTTTTCTAAGATGGATGTACCATTTTATATTCCCACCAGCAATGTATGAGGATTCTAGTTTCTCCACATTATGACCTCCACTTATTATTATATGTCTTTCTGACTATTGCTATCTAGTTGGTATAAACTGTTATCTTATGTGGGTTGGATTTGCATTTCCCTAATAGCTAATTGTAGTGAGCACCTTTTCACGTTCTTATCAGTCATTTGGATACCTTCTATGGTGCAATGTCTATTGAAATCTTTTGCCCATACAAAAAATTGGGTTATTTGTCTTCTTATTGAGTTGAAAGACTTATTCACGTATTATGGTTTCTATATGTGTTGTTGTTGTTTATTGCTTTATCATCTTAGAAAGGGATGTAGTCTATACAGCCTTTCTATTTCCATATACTAATGTGGTAGATGCTTTCTTCCTGTAAAGAGCAGATTTATATTAACATTGTGTCATTTAGACTGAGGACTGCAAGGAGAGGGCAGGAATCCAGACAATCAGATCTCTGGGACTTCCTGCACATTTTCTCATATTTTAAACTACTTAATCTGATACCAAATTATAAGAGTATCTTAATAGAAAAAGTAACCTTAGAGTTACAGATTTTTCTCTTAAGTCAGGATGAATCAGCCTCATTTGTGAGAATTTGTGTTAGAATTCAACCTTGGATAGAATTTCAACCTTGGATAGAATCACATGGGGAGCCTTATACATAACGTTTCCTGTGATTCGCCTCCAGATTTTGTCTTAATAGCCTGGGGTACAGGTTGGGCAATGGGGAGTTTAAAAAGTTCTGCAGGTGATTCTAATGTGCAGTCAAAGTTGAGAAGTACTGAGTTAAACAAAGTGGTTAGGCCTGAAGGTTTTCTGTCTGTTGACAATAAATGACCCACCCCTACACATTTAATTGGCAAGTAAATTGATTAGCCTGTGTGCATGGCCACATAACTTTCAGATTGGCAATGTATATGTGGGTATGGGGTTTTCACTCAAGTCAGAGGAAGAAGGCACTGCAATTAAGAAACTGTTCAGAAACTGTCTGAGAAAAGCTGAAAAAGGATACTCACTTTGCCTTCAGCTGAACCTCTCCTCAAAATTTTCCTACATGCCGCGGGTAGAGAGGCAGGAAATGTTGCCGTCCTACCTACTTTCTGCACTTTACTTACTTTCCATAACACTGCATCAATGATTCTCAAACATTAATGTGTTTCAGAATCACTTGGAGAGTTAATGAAGAATAGAGAGACTCAGACACATTAAGTAGGTAAAGGCCTGGGCCTCTATATTTTAACTATTTATCAGATGATTCTGATACATATCAAAATTTGAGAATCACTGCACTAAGATATTTTCTTGAGAACTTTAATTAGTAAGAGCCTTAAAAGAGATTTGTGGGCTGTTTTGATGCATATTCTGCTGTGGTTCAAACTTCGATTATACTTAGTAGAAATTTCTTGAGCTGTTATCGTCCTACTTTACTTGACTTTTGTCTTTAGAATGCATTCTATTGGGTTGGCCAAAAAGTATATCAAACACTAAGCACAATCAAAAGCATAACAATGTGGAACAACACTTTGTAAATACCTAAGACTTTAATCACATAGTTTATTCTTGCCTAAATGTCTGGAGATGTTCTGATTGTATATTGTTGTGTCACAAACCACTGCAAAACTTAATGGCACAAATCAACAACCACTTATTGGGCTTACAGATTCTGGGAATCAGGAATTTGGACAAGTCATAGCAGGAATGGTTTGTCATTACTCTGTGATGTCTGGGGCCTCCCTAGGAGAACTTGAAAACTTTGCGTAATTTAAATGACAGAATGTTGGAATATTTTTGAGAACTTTATACTCATATGTTTGGCACTCTAGCTGGGATGTCTCTATGCTGAGCTCAGTTGGGACTGTTGACCAGAGAGTCATGACACAGAGTCATTTCATATGGCTTCCTCAGAGCCTGGCAACCCCAGGATAATTGAACATCTTGCATAGCGGCTCAGGGATCCCAAAGTGAGCATGCTTACAAATAAGTTACAGCTAAATGGCGTTTTATGACCTAACCTTTGAAATTACATACCATCACCGCTATCATATCGCCCTCTACTGCTTAAGGCAGTAACAAATCCAATTTGATTCATAATGAACATAGACCTGCTCTCTTTATGAAATGCTTTACACTTTAAAACCCCACAAGAGGAGAAGCAGTCTGTCAGGGATAACCTGGATTGACTGAACTTCAGTGTAGGATTCTCTTGTTTAACAAGTAACCCATCTTACTGTAAACAACACTAAAGTTTCATGTATGTTACTCGACTCCAACTTATACAGTATTATTAGCATTCTTCAGTTTTTTTTTATGTTTTGTGGTTTCTTTCTCAAATTCTTTTTTTCTCCAATTTTAGTGAGATGTAATTGACATACAGCCCTATATGGGTTTAAGGTGTACAGCATAATGAATTTTTTTGGCCATGCAGCACAGCATGTGGAATCTTAGTTCCCCGACTAGGGATCAAACAGTGGATGTGGCCCCCCACAGTGGATGTGCCAGAGTCTTAACCACTGGACCACCAGGGAAGCCCCTTCCCTTCCTCTTTAGATAAATGAAACTAGGGCCCCCTAGGCTTTGGGGTACCTTGCTCAAAAGTAAATGACACAAGCTGTTCTTCTCATCCACTTTCTCTGTAAGACAAAAATGGTTATGTGGAGGTTTCAATGGGATTTCCTCGAGGCTTCACAAAACTTCTTCCCAGATGCCCCACCCCTTTGCATTTTCACTACCTTTTTCTTTCCTGATAACCGAATAGGGCCCTTTAAAAAATAAAATAATAAATTAGGGGAGAAGGGAAAAGGGGGCTATGTCTTATTTCCTTAAATATATTATAAATTTTGTAGAAGTCAGGAATGTGGCTTCTTCTCTTTGTATCTCCCAAATCACCTAGGTGTTTCCCCGGCCCAGGCCCTGAATTAGAATTAATAGACTGTGTCATGTTGTCATGTTTACCTCCTCTATTCCACCTGCTATTTACATCTGTTCAATGATCAAAGTCTGCCAGTGCTCCCCTGTGATGCTTTTTGGAAACTATTTCTCTCCATCTCTACCATGCTAATTTTACTTCATTCCCACCTGAATTACTGAAACAGTCTGATACAGCCTCCTTGCTTCTAAGTCTTGGTTTTGAGTTTGATATCTTTCATCTTAGTCCTGTATCACCCTGTTTTATCTCTGCCATGTGTTACAGAGCCTGGACTCTCCCCTTTTCTATTCTCTGGCCTTGTGGATGAGATTGGCACACGTTTGATACAGAGTGAACATCTGTTGAATGAGTATCAGTGGAGCCATCTCTAGCTATTTAAGTGGATTACTGGTGTGTACCTGAGAGTTTAATGTTTAATGGTCCTTTTATTCTCTACAGTGGCTACTGGGTACAGCTAATGCTGACATTAATTAGATTGACTAAAGGATGAAGTCACCACAGTTGTTAAACCTTAGTGTAAACACATTGTGCTTAAACTCAGAACAAGGTAAAATTTAGAGCACGAAATAACAAAAGAAGGGAGAAAAAGAAACTGATATTTGTTACATTTCTTTTATGAGTCAGTGGAATTGAGCGCTTTATACCTATTACTTCTTTTAATCTTCAGAAAAACATGCTGAGATAGATTTTAGCCTTCCTACTTCACAAATGAGGAAATTGAGGAAAGAGTAATACACAGAGGAGGTTATGGAACAGGGATTTGACCCAGGTAGTCTGATTCCACATCCACGATCATTCTGATATTCTGCAGTGGCCTAGGTGGTTGCTCTAAACTCTCTTGTGGTATCTGACTTGGGTCTGTAAGTTGAACATTCTCCTTCTGGGTTCTTTAGAATGCTGAATGGCATAAAACATCATTCACAGTGAACTAAGAAGCCTGTGTGTCAACAATGAAATGTCACTCACAACAGGCAGGTCTCCCCAAGAAGCTGGTATCAGAGACAAATCCAGTTGAGTGATGCTTCCTGTGAACAAGGTCCATTCTTGAGCGTGGAAGTGCTCTGTGGTGAGAGGTGGAAAGGCTGATCACGCCATCTTCATCTGGTGGGCTTGTGCCTCCTCTTTGCAGTTGTGAAATAAAATGCATGCTTAAAACTTCTTAGCTTGTAGGATTTCTGCACCTCGGGATCCTCAACTTGGGTCTTTTCCCCTGGGTCAGACGGAAACACAAGTCAATAGTCCTCTGGCTTAGACAAATCAGAGTCAGACATCATGGCAATGGGGCTGCTGCTGGTGAATCTTTGGGAAAATCGCTGTTATCTCAGATAAATGATTCCTAACATATTGTAGTCCAGGGATGTCAAATTGTCTGCTAAAAGTTTAAAATTTATAATACCAACTCAGATGGGAAAAATGAAACTTTATTACAGAAATCAACTTAGTTCATGAAATACCATTTCTGTTCTATAGGAGAAAAAACATCATTTTTCCAGTCTTTTAATTTTCAGGTAACTCATTTAAAACTCAATCTCTGAATTGTTCTCTTTCTACTTTTTCTTCCCATGTCTCTGATGTCATCACTTTTTGCATCTGCTATGAGCTCATGGATCCCTGACTGCACTCCAGCTCTTTTTTTTTTTTTTTTTTTTTTTTTTTTTTTTTTTTGCGGTACGCGGGCCTCTCACTGTTGTGGCCTCTCCCGTTGCGGAGCACAGTCTCCGGTCGCGCAGGCTCAGCGGCCATGGCTCACGGGCCCAGCCGCTCCGCGGCATGTGGGATCTTCCCAGACAGGGGCACGAACCCATGTCCCCTGCATTGGCAGGCGGACTCTCAACCACTGCGCCACCAGGGAAGCCCTGCACTCCAGCTCTTAATTCTCAGTTGTCTTCTGGGCCCCTTCTGGGGAACGGTTGGGAAATTTTTGAATCTCTTCCAAGGTCTGAGATGGGTTGGTCTTGCTATGCTATTACTAATCTATAGCAGTCCACCTATGTTGATGCAAGGCACTTTGCATGGCTGTCTTCTCTCTGAATTCCAGGGAAAAAGTGTGGTACAAGCCCTTTCTGTGTTCACATTCCCAAGCCTATTCTATCCAATACCCTGTCAATGGGTCAGACCTGCAGAAAAGGCCATCCACAAGTCAGACCCCAACATGAACATCTATTTTCTTGTTCTTCATTTCCAATCCTCTATAGGAACTATTCTTATCTTCCCTGTGTACAGTGAGAAAACAGCTGTTAGGTTGAATGCTCCCCTCCTGCCTTACTGTATAAACTTTAGACTCTGAGTTCACCAGGAATTTTTGGAAGAATCTGGATCTAACAGTGAAAAGTTAAGGCTTCCAAGATTTATGGGCCTTTTGCTTCTACAGCTTTTTAAAAGCGTCACTTAAAGAGTCAGTGACTTCCTCGTTCTGAGCTGTATCTACGTTGACAAATTGGGCAGAGCATGTAGGAAGTTATTGCTGTTGTCCATTTGATGGTGCATCTGCTTTAGGATGCTGTGGACTGCAAGGAGAAGAAGACTCAACTCACAGTAGATTAAACCATGGAGGCATATTGTTTATACCACAGAAGGCTGGAGCTGAGCTGTATCAGGGAAGGTTTGGTGGTCCAACAAGGCCATAGGGGGCCTCTTGACCATTTTTATCATGTTGACAAAGTCTCTCCTCATGATTACAAGGTGGCTGCCATGCCTAGTCATCATATTTTCACAAGTCAGTGTCCAAAACAAAAAGCAAGGATGATAATGGGAAAAAAAGGATGGGGGTTGGTGGAGGAGGGCATTCTTCTTATCTGTCTCTCTTTTCCTAGAGGAAAACATTTTCATGGTGCTCATGAAGGTACTGGCAGTTATCGCTTTGTATCTTGGTGGCAAGAAGGAGAGCACACAGCAACCCCTAGCTGTAAGCGAGTCTGGAAAATGAGTGTCTGGCTTTTAAAGACTCAGTAGTGGGAGACAGCAAGGAAGAAGAGTGTTAGAGATGACTGAAGAGTAGCTGAGTTGGGAAATGGCTACAAGGAAGCCCCGGGGGAAGAAACCTAACTCTATGTCAACATGTTCTCCTTCTGTACGTCAGCCCTGGATGCACTCCCCACTCTGCATGCCTGCCACCTTTCCCACACCCACTGAGGACTCCACTAATGGACCACGGCACTTAGTCCTGCTGCACCCTAGTATATCCTTGCAGTTATTCTCAAGATAGTACCATGAGAAATTAATCAGGTTGGCTTAAAAGGTAAAATCTAGGTTCTGTTTTGGAAACTTTTGAGAAAAATATTATCTCTGGCTTTAGACCATTTTGATTTGATTATCCAATTCACTTCTCAGTAACTAGCTACCTCTGGCAAGTTAAATCTCTCAGCTTTGATTTCTTCCTAAGGGAAATGAAGGCAGTGATGTACATACCAGGCTTTGTAAGGAGTAAATACAAATGTACATATAGAGCACCTGGAACAACATAGGTGCTCAATCAATGTGAGGATTAACAACAAGTGACTGGAGTAGTCAGTGTGCTCCCAGAGTTGAGAGAAAAGGACCCCTTGAAGATAGTGAAAGTGAGGGTAACTCACAGAAATGCTGCCAATTGTGTAGACTGTGTGCAACTTGGGAATAGGTAGGGACAAGAGAGAGGCAAGGTGACAGTCTGGATATAGGAATAACTAGAGAAAAGTTGTGGAGATAAGAACTTGAAAGTAATATTAGAAGAAGAGTGGAGACTTCAGGCTGTGAGTAGGGGGAGATAAAACGAAAACTAAATGCTGGCAGATTTTGGAGTATCCTCAGTGACAGGCTAAAGAATCTGAACTTGATTCTGTAAGAAAAATGAAGGCATTGGAGATTTTTGAGCAAGGAAGTGGTATAATCCCATCCTGATTTACCTGAGGGAAACTTTTCTCTCCTTTATCATAATATTTAAAGACATTTTGATTGATAGTTGATGGTTAAAAAAATAGATGTCAATCTGGTGGTTCTCAGGAGCAACTTTATGCCTTATGTCAAGACATTGGTAATTTTTTTTTTTAAGTTTAGCTACTTGAGTGATGGAAACTGATTATTACAGAAGTATAAAATAAAGCAGGGCATCCTCTTATGTAGGCTTGGATTATTTTTGCATGTTTTGGCATATATTTTTGTATATAATTTGGATATAGTATTGATATTGGAACTGACCGATACTTGGAGGATTCTGGAACAAGATTAACTGGTTCAAATCCCAGCTCCTGCACTCTTTGCTGTGTGATCTTGGGAGTTACTTAACCCATCTGTGACTCAGTTTCTTAATAAGTAAAACGAAGATAATAATAGTAATGCATTTTACATGTCATGCATTTTAGAATAGGCAGTGTGTGGAACATAGTAGGTGCTCGATAAATGTTATTAGTAGTAATTGCTCAACTTAATTTGTAAATATGTTTTACTCTGTCAATCCGCATTTAGTGAAAGTCTCACTTGCAATGAACCTTGATGTGATCTGGCTGCAAAGGGAGAAACCTGCATTTATGGAATGTCTGTGTTGCACCAACTAACATCCTCTCTGTAACTACTTATTAAAAACTTAGGCTGCACTGGGAACTGTGCCAGGTGGTTTATATATGTTATTTATTATCTCCATTTTGCTGATGAGGAAACTGAAGCTCAAGGAGAGTTTTAAAGTTTACCTAAATCACATTCACCTAGCTAGCTATGAGAGGAAATTCCAACTGAGGTATGTGCAATATCAAAACTCAAATTATTTTCGTAAGGACATCACAGAAAACATTGTGTGCTGGGGTTAGGCAGTCTGGGTACTATTCTGAGCACCAATCCTTGATAACTCCACAATGCAGTGAAATTACTTAATCTCTCTTAAACTGTTTATAAAAACGGATATAATATTATTGTCCTGCTTGTTCCAGAATTGATATGAGGATTAAATGAGGTAATAAATGTGAAAGTGGTATAGGAGCACTCTAGTGCTAGACAGTTGACTGACGTTTGAGTGAATGAAATAAAGATATCATCATGATCATCATCATCATGGATAAATATAAGGAGTAAAATGAGAACATTTCAAGAGAAAGAGGAAATCAAGTATGAGCCTTGTACAGGGCATGTCCCATTTCAGCTCCACAGTACGCTTTGGCAAGTTAAAAGATGGAGGAATTAATATATAACATAGATCAGGACATAAAGGGAATTGTGTGGAAAGTAAGACAAGCAAAACTTCAAAGAAATAAACATCATTGACTTAGAAAATAATTTACCCATAATTTGGATGAAATTAATTTCTCTACACAGTTGACATCTGATTATCCACATCAGTTAAACCTTCAGGTGAAAAAAATTAATTGTATTTTGTGAATCAAAAGATGGAATGTATTTTAAGAAGTAACACACACGTGCTTGCTTCAGCAGCACATATACTGGAAGTAACACATGCCGACAATTCATCTGAGTTGCTTGGAATGTTTTGAAAAATTAAAAATTTGTAAACAGAGAACACACTCATGTGTCTGTTGTAGTTAAAGGCCGTATGTTGCCTGGATAAGAATTCATTCTTCTCCTCGTTGCTTTTCGGTTATTTGCTTGTAATGGGACTCTAATCATTAACAATTTGTGACCATTCTCTAGATCTGTATCGCCTCAAGTTGCTCATTACAATGAAAATATCTTTTGGAAGAAAATAAATCAGATAGTACATATATATATTTGTCATCTATTTAAAAACATTTAGGAATTGAAAGGGTACCTTATGCCCTCATAATTGTATTGGAACCATGGCGTCCTCTTTATTCTAAGGTTGTACTGTCTGATCTCTGAGATCTTTTCTGCTTTGGAACAGAAAGAGTTGGCAGGGAGAACATTACCTCTTTCACACACATGGAAATAGTGCTGATCGTACATGCACTATGCTAACGTATTAATAGGGGATACATATAGGAAGATATATATTTTTTCCAATTCATAACTCCAGCTTTTTGGGATTCTCTCAACTGAGCCAGATGGCGAATGAGGTCTCTAATCAGGTCTAGAATTTAAAAGAGAAAGAGAATGTAACTACATTTTGGAGATAGATTATCTACTTTGCTTCTAAGAAGCTCCTGCCAAGAAAACTTCAACCAAGAAACAATTTATATCATTTAAGATTTAAAGGAAAGAAACAGTTGTAGTTGTGTTTTTTTTTGTTTGTTTGTTTTTGTTTTTTTGTCTACATAAGGCTTTTTGAAGTGGAAACAAACAGTGCCTGATCAAAGTTTTAAATATTTGGCCAGGAATATGACTTTACGAGACCCAAGTAAACAGTGGCGGCTCCTGGATGGAGCCAGTCCAATATTTCCTTTAACTTCCTTCAACCTGTTTAGATGCAGTAATCTGGCACCTTCCTGCAGGGTCTTTGAGCTGTGTTCCAATCACTTTCCTTTCAGTCCTTTAACTTTTACCTCTGCCAAACAAAGGGAGTGGCAAATAACAATTTTCTTTACACAATTGGAGGCAAAATGTGCTTTTTATTTTCCCTGAGATTTTATGAGCTAGGGGACAGAGAAACGAGATGTCAACTCAGTGTATAATTGTGAGAAGACAGAATAGTCATGTTTTTACAATTTTGTGCTTGTAGCATATTTAGAAGACCTAAAAGTTTACAGAAAGAAGGAATAAGCACAGACTCAAGAAGAATCTGGGATATCATGAGCATGTGAATTAATATGAGAACCATACAAGGCATACTTAAATACAAACAAATGTATGTTGATATAGTAACCATGAATTCCATGATTAGAGTCAATGCTCCTCCAAGGGAATTACATACACTATTGTATTTTACCTTAATAACAACTCTATGAGGTGGATATTAGAAGGAAACCGATGACCAGGGAGATTAAACAATTGTTTCCAAGATGCAAGGATACATTTTCAGTAGTAAATGGAGAGACACGTTTCAAACCCAGCTTTGTCTGACATTAAAGTTCCTGTTGTGAATGGTGCCTGATGACAACAGAGCATTTGCAGAAATGTTGCTTTCTCCTCTCTGTTTGCTGCCCTTACCTTTCCTTGCTTTTTGTGATCCACTGGACTGTAAGCTTGGTGAGGCCATGGACTGCGTCTAACATATTTAAATAATGCCTCCCAGCACCAAGAACAGTGCTTACCACAGAGCATGTGCTTGGTTGTATTTGTTGAATGAACGAATGAAAGAACCAGTGAATAGCTGAGCTTCCTTGATGACTTTGAATTGAAAAGCATCTCAGAAGGGTTGAACTCTGAATGTGAAGACAAACTTTTTAACCAATTAATTTCATGTATATTTTCCTTTTTTGTATGTACAAGAGTGATATATGATAAAAATCTGAATAAACTTAAAACAACTTTTTTAAACAACTTTCTGATTCATTAGAAAGCTTCATGTGTGGTTTAATTAGCAGTGTTGTTGTTGTTGTTTTTATAATTTCTTAGTGGTACATACAACAATGTTGTCTCTTTTAATTCATTGATTCTTAGAGTCTGTGACTTACTATCTACACAGTAGCCAGGAGAATTTTTTTCTTAACTTAAATCAACTATTTTCTCTCTCTCTTGGTCATCCCCTCTAAGTAGTTTCTCATTTCACTTGGAGTGCATTGCAGAGTCCTTACCATGGCTGATACAGCCTTGTGTGACCTGCTGCCTCTCTGGCCTCATCTTCCTGCCTGACTCCAAGCCAGCACCTTTCCAGCATCGCTGGCCTTTTTGCTTTTCTCTGTCAACGTGCTGGACATGCTTTTGCTTCAGCATCTTTACACTTGCTCTTCCTTCGACCTGGTATTGCTTTGTTCACAGATGTTCTTGAGATGCATATCATTCTGATCTCTGTCCAACGGTTATATTTTCGGAGTCCTTCTTGATCACTCTCTAGATCCCTGCTACTATCTTTTCATACTGCTGTATTATTCTCTATAGGACTTATTATCCCCTGACCTTCTGTCACGTATTTGTGCATTACCTGCCTCGCTCCTGCCTTTCCCTCTCAGCGCCCACTGGAATGGCCGTTCCAGCAGAGACTTGATCTGCTTTGCTTTGCAGATCTGTTGTATCTCTAGTGTGTTGAACAATGTCCAACACGGAAAGTCATAAGCAAACACTTGCTGAATTAGTTTGTGAATGGATGAATACATGGATGAATAAGGCTCTCTAAGACCAGCACAGGTCTGTGGGAGTACATGATAAAAGGCCAGGATACGATGTGCCACCGTATTGTTGGAGGTGGGGGAGGGCATATCATTTAGAAGGCCTGAGAGTGAATATAGTTTGTACCTGAGGGAGGGCTCTTAGGGTCCAAATTCAGAAATTCAAACTTGTTATTTGGTTCAATGGGCACTAAGAGCAGGAAATGAGATAAAAATACCAGGAGCTGCAGAGAGCCGAATAAATATAATAATAAGGTATAAGGGCCTCTCAGCATCAGGAAGCTCAAAGCCTGTTCCTCTTGAGCATTGACTGAGCGGGGGTGGGGGAGGGGTGGGCGGGGGAAGACTGTTATGTCTTTTGCCATTTTACTAATTAAGGTAAACAACTCCCCCCACTTTTTATTCCAAGCCTATTTTACTCAGTTTTGGTCCCCAGTCCTCCTTGTCACTCTCAGAAATAGGCATAGAGTCCTGTTACTTGCAGACACTCTGGACAGGAGCTGTGTGGCATGTACTTTTGCTAATATCTCTCAGCTTCAAAACACTCTTCTGTACTCAGCTTCTAACCAGGTCTCTGCAAACACCATTTGCTTTGTCAGCCTGCTCCCTGCTATGTCTGCTATGTCTGCTATGTCTGGGGGAGCTAGAGGGAGGGTGGCCAGCGGGAAGAGTGAGAAGGGACAGCTTCATGCGTCTGTTTCCTGTTCATCCCAGCAACACTGTATCAATGGCTGTTCACCCTGGCAGTAGCAGCAGTTACACAGTTTGTTGGTAGAACCAGCCTCATGGTGTCCCCTCAGGGATTGCAGCGCTGGCCGGCCAGGGACCCCTGCTAAGAGGTTTAAGTCCCAGCTCCTCAGGAAGCCTTCTACAAGGCTGTACCAACCAGGTGGTGCCCTCTCCTCAGAGGTCTCCATCCTAGTTCCTCGGGACCCCTCCTCTAAGCATTGACATTTTAATAATCCCAGTTCCTTCCCTTTGTCCTCCCAACGCTGGGGATAGTTGCTAATTCTTGCCGTTACAACTTGTGTAATACCTCAGTGTCCCTTGTTTGCATTTTCAGTTCTCCAAAACCTAATTAACTGTACTTTGTATTACATTTTTTTGTAAAAATAATTGGTGTGATTGTTACCTTCAGGCTGGATCTTGACTGAGAAAAACCTAGAGGAAGGTTAACTGGGTTTTGGTGGAGAAGTTAAGGGGTTCTCATTTTACTATTTCAGGTTGGCATCAGAATTATCCTCCCAAACAAGAACTACATTCTAATACTATTCAAATAATATGGATGGTGTTTTGAGAGGGAAAAGAAACAAAATTAAAATCTAAGGGAGAGGGAATACATGTTATAAAATAAATGTTACTAACTATGAGAACCATAAAATGGACCTACCTGAATTATAGAGGTTAACATGATAATAAAAGAAACAAATGTGAAAGGAATTCTTCTTGGAGATGATTCATAATGTATTGTTGAAAGAAATAAAAAGGAATCAGGTGTAATATACTTTATTATTTCAGTTATATGTGGAAGTAGAGAAGGGCAAGCAGAAGTCAAAATACGTTGAACATTTTGTCTGATGGTCAATGTCAAGAGAGGCAGTTGTGTATTTCATATTGGTAGAGGAATTTAAGCTCTTTTCCCCCCTCTAACACAAAGGCTCTAAACGTGATAAAGATAGCTCATCTTTATATTCAATATTCAAGGAGCCAACAAGCTAATTGCTCTTAAACACAGAAACACAATTATCCTTTTATTTTAAGTCATTAGTGTTAAATAATTTATTTTAGAATAACTAGACAATACAGATAAGCCAGAAGTACTATCATCCAGACAGTGCTAGCACTAATACCTTGGTGTGTGTTCTCTAGACGTTTTTCTATGTGCTTAAGTATTTATGTATGTATTTATATGCCTATTTGGAAATATATAAATGTTTATAACCCGTTTCTTTCCTTAAAATATATCATGAATATGTTTTCCTCACCAGTAAGTATCACAGAATAGTTATGTTGGCTTATTGCCTGTTTCTTCTCAGATTCATTTCCCATCTTATCCTGCACTCCTCTGAATTGCAGGCAATTACATATCCCAGATGCTATCGCCTCACTAATTTGCAGAGAGATTCACCAAAGGGAGGAACTGGTGGAAGATTGGAAAGGAAAAAACCAGGGTATTTCTCTGCCTTTCTCTTTACATTGAGTGTTACTTTTGACAGCCATGAGTTTCTTCCTTGGTTCCAGCAAGAGTAGGACAGCCCTTTCCTTTATGGTCCCAGACTCACCTGGAACCTTGCTCTGGGACCATACCTCCCATAAGAAGGTCTCGACTTCTGGTTCCAGTGACACCACTTCCTCCCCATCATCAATCCAGGTGTGGAGATGTGAGTGGCTTCCTGCTGTTGTTAAATTCTGCATTGCCTCATCATCCCATTTGCCTTCTCAGTTTTTCTGTCACCTGTGTAACCACTTCCCTGATTGCACTGTGACTGACAGTGACTCTACTGCTGAAACCTTTTCTGCTTTATGCATATGCTATGATATGTTTAATACTGCTTCATTATTGAACAGTAGGGATGCTTCAATTTCATGCCATTATAAACAGTAAACATCTTGGCCCTTTAGTCTAACTACATCTTTATGGCTTTTTTTAAACCAAATTTTGCCCAATTTCCCTCAATGCAGGTTAAAACATTTAATATCTACCAAAAGTGAGTAATAATAATGAGTGGGATGATGACAATAATTATTAACATTTTATGAGTACTTACTACGTGCCAGCCTTTCTTTTAGTATAACCATGTGGTTTACTGTTGGTGCATGCTAGTGTAGCATGCATTCTTTTCTTCCCATTTATTTGAGAAAATAATTTGTTTCTCAAATTAAATTTTAAGGGGCTGTAGGGGGCACCAAAGTTAACTTTTCAAAAACAATTCATTGACATTTTGATTGAAATGATTTTAATTTATAGGTTAATTTGAGAAGAACTGACACTTTTATGACATGATGTATTTGTGTAGGTTGCCATAAAAAATTCCACAGGCTGGGTGGCTTAAACAACAGACATTTATTTTCTCATAGTTCTAGAGGCTGCATGTCCATTATTAAGGTGCAGACAAGTTTGATTTTTGTTGAGGACTCTCTTCCTGGCTTGTAGGTGGGTGTCTTCTTGCTGTATCCTCATATGGCCTTTTGTAAGTACAAGTGGAGAGAGAGGGAGGGAGGGAGGGAGGGAGAGAGAGAGAGAGAGAGAGAGAAGAGGGAGAGTGAGCTCTTTGATGTTTCTTTTGTAAGAACAGTAATGCTACCCTGTGACCTTATGGCCTTATGACTTCATTTAACTTCAGTTGCTTCCTTATTCCATTTACACAGCCACACGGGGGATTAGAAATAATCTATTGGAAGGAGAACATACACAAATACATATATTGTAGTACCACTCATTTTAGAAAAAAGAAAAAAAGGGAGGGAGAGACCTAAATACTTATGGTTTAATGAACCATGGTACATAAAGCATAATGAAACATGAAGCTACTATGAATACATTTTTACAAATATGGAAAGTACTTGACATAATATATAGTTAAACTTGACTATAAAATAGCAAGCATGGTAATATGAATAAACACGAGGGCAGAATGATGGATGGTTTATTATCATTATCTCTTTCAAAGGCCCTTTAATATTACTGTGATATTGTCCCTTCTACTAAAAAATCAATGATCCGGTACTTGATTTAGCTACTTAACTCATTTCCTTCCTTCTGCTTCTTACTCTCCAGAGTGAGTGAGCTTCTCAGACCACCTTGCTCCTTTCTAAACCCTCTCTATTCTGACTTCTATCCCCACCATATAAGGGGTAACACATTTTCAAATGTCTCCAGTCACCATCACCACCTTTGTGCTAAACCTTTTCTCAGATCTTGGTTATCTTGAACTTTATACAAACTTTAATGTCATAGACTTCAATGCTATATCCTGTACTCGCTATTCCAATTCTTTTGGCTTTTCTTCTGTCCCTTACTTCCTGACGTTAACCTGTGTTAAATCCTAGACTTACACCCCAGAGGGCCTATAATCGCCCTGAAGCCAGGGCCTCCTTATTCTGTTTGCTTTAAACCCTTACTCTGTGTAATGTGATGTTGATGAGAAGTAAATGCATGAGCAGATGTTAACACAAATTATTTAAAAATTAAAGTGAATTCCAAACAATGACATGAAAGCACATTCTAATTCTGTCATTACAAGAAACTTTTCTAATAACTTTGCTCCTGACAGCCTTAAATATATTGGTCTCAAATATATCTTTTCTTACTGAACGTGTGCACTTTTGCTTTGCTCCCAGCCATTGTAATAGTTGGGGCCAAGGCTGGCAGCTCCCCAGGCTGCATCCACAGTGCCGCTCGCCCAGGGCTTGAAGAATCTGAAAGAACCGACCCATAACTTCTCCCCACAGAGTGAAGATGATACATTTGCAGGTCCACTCTGGACCTCAGGTCACCTAAGTAGAACCCCATGAAGAGGGTGAACATCCAGAAGATGGATGGATAAAATTACCCATTTAATGATTCTGTAAAACTGACAAATACTGTCTTGGGCTTGGTTGTCCAGCACATGAGACTCAGTGTAACCAGAACGCTGGGCTTCCAACAATGCTCTAATGAGCCCCTACTCTGTGTTTCTGAATTCCTGATTTCTGTTCTTTTCATCCCTGAGCAGCAGTATGGTTGACCTCAGAAAACACTAGTTTCTTCAACATATAAAGGATATTTTCCAGTTCAGAAGAAATTATTTTTTACATAAGTACAATATTACCTTGGTTACATAATGGAACATTTGTGCTTGGCCTGTTCTCTTAAATTTTGCATTCCTCATAACAACTATTTGAGGTCTCTCACTCGCCAACACCTCACCCCACCCACCTTTCTCAAAGCAGATTCTTCTATTTTCTCAGAGTTGTTTATATAAGTATCTACAAATGTGCACATATTCACCTCTGACAAGAAGCCTTCAGGCAAAGGGCATGCCCTTGACTGGGAGTGAGAGCCTTCTCCTAACACGTCAGAACTCACAGTCAGATGGGGAAGAAAGACAGGACAGGTAAATTGAGCAGTGTGGTACAGAACAGAATGTGGCAAGTACTGTTAGGGGGTCTTAAAAAAACAAGAGGAAAAAGTGCTCTTTGTCACTGAAGAAGGTAGCACCCAGAAGAGGGGACTTCTAGGCAACAGGGACGGGGGGAGGGAGACATCAGAAGAAATCCAATTCACACCTACGACCTTGTAGAATTTTGCAGAGGCTTCCTATGCCAGTCTTCCAGTCCTCCAGCCACCACTACTTATAACCCAAGAATGCCCCCAAACAGCCCTAACAAATGCTGGTCTGTTTGGACTCCTCCATGTTGGGGCATTCACTTCCTACTCAGGCAGCCTGTGTATTTTTTTTCTTGCTCTGGTTCCCACAGATGTGCAGCCAGCCTCTCTGCAGTAGCCATCAGTCTTGTCCTCTCACTGTATGACAGCCCTTCAAGTATCTGAGAACACATATAATGTCTTCCATAAATCTTCTCTTCTCTCTGTTTCTTCAACTGCTCCCCGTGTGACAATACTTCCATGTCTTCACTATCTCACCTGTCCTCTGAACTGGCTCCAGTTGGTCTGAGTAACTGTTCATAAGTAGAATCTAGAACTAAACCCCATGCTGCAGCTAAACTCTGTGATGGGCTCAGCACACATTGGGGCTATGACCTTCCTTTTTCCAGATACCATGTAAACTTAAGACTTAACATCAACTATATTGGAAGCCACCTAGAGCTGTTGCTTTCTACTGAACTTGCAACCAAATAAACACATGCCTGGCTGATAGAGAATGGCTCCCAGCCAATATGATGATCCATATTGGACCCTCGTTCCACCTCTGACATATGAGTGATCTCTGCTTCTCACACTGGTGTAGTCAGGCTCATCTCCCCACTCTTTGGCCAGGGTTATTAGATCAGCATACCTTTGCTATCCATGTCCCAGACCTTAATAAAAATATTGACCAGAACAAAAAACAGCACAGAACAAACCATTAAAGACCTGTTTTCTTTAAAACTGTACTTTCAAAGATAAGGACATAAGACAAATTGTCAGGCTGAGTACAGAAAACTTATTTTGAGCATGTCCTTTTTATGAATTATGACCCTTATGATAGATAGTGTTCATGCAATCTTTCAAAACAATTTATTTTGATGTATTTTCATTCAGCTGCTGTTTCAATTTTTATTGCAAGAGAATAAAGGAGATAGAGATCTGACAATTGGGATTTTTGCTAAATGAATATTTATTAGGATAATCTCTAGCTCTCTTTTATTTGGAGCTTTCTTATTATGGTATTTTTTACAGTAAGCTTACATATAATAGAAACATAAATTCTTAATGGATTTTTGCATTTTGTTTCATAATGAGACGAGAATGATTTCTAAAAGTTTCCTTGAAAATGTGATTCTTTCCTCGCATAAGGAGGTATGTGAATAGAATTAGTTTACCAAACTAAAATTTTCCATAAACGTAGGCACTGAAATATTTATTTTTCATTGAGGATGAACAGGTGACTTCCTAGCCTATTCCAGTGCCTGAAGGAAAGCGATAGGATGGTCTGTCGCACATTCTTCATGGGGTCTCAGGCTTTCACCTGCTCAAGAGCCATTTCATAGGAAGTGATGGCAATTTGTTGAGAACCACTCTGCATCCCTCTCTTCAGTAAATCATAGTCTCCTTACACCACTGTAACCAGAAGTTGAGACATGAAGGATAAACATGAGGAAGCAGGAAGAACACCTGCCAGTTCTGTGGCTCATGTTCCCCTGCTCTGTTCTCCAGGTTAGATCTGTCCTGTCCATTCCAGATATCTTGAGTCTCCCTAAGGCTTATGTTCCAGGGAGGAGCTTCTCTACTGAAGGGGCTTTTTCCTCTCCTTCTCCCTCTACTGCAGGGAATGCTGGAGGCCTCCTTTTACTTTTCTCTAGAACTTTCCTAGGAAAGAGTCTGCCCAAGTGTTCTTTCCTGGTTAAGTGGTTTCAGGAAAGTGGAAGCCAGTTATTATGTGTACTCAACTTTCCGGGTCACAAAATCCTGCCCCTTTCTCTATCACTAATTTTTGACAATGTCCTCAGTCCTCCAAGTAAGGCTCCCAAAGGCTATAAACTTTGGGAAAGGAGCAAAAGTGACTGATGGAAATCCCACCATGGAAAGCACAGTCATCCACTGGTTTCCAGCAGGAGGATAGCCCAGGTGCCGTTTCTACCTCTGAGGATGGTGCTCACCTACCTGCAGTGGAATCCTGGCTTGGTAGCATCACTCTGAGAGCAAGAAAGCTCAGGAATGACTTGGATCCAGTGCCAAGCATGTGAGCCTCTCACAGAGGAAGTGCTAGGCTCTCTACATTGGGTACTGAACTGTCCTGCCTAGGATTACTAGAGAGTTGAGATCTATAAACGAAGAGAGGCAAGGAGTCCACCATCCTGGTAAGTTTGTTCTTCTGTACCCTCTGAGACGACCGCATAATTTGCCTTCCAAAGTGGTGGCCACTTTGCACAAAGTACCAGTTTTTAAAAATCATTCTCATTATTTTTAATAGGTGCATAGTTCTCCATTGTGTGGATGTACCATAGATTATTCAGACACTTTCTCGTTTATAGGGATTTAGATTATTTACAACATTTTTGCAATCACAAACAAAGCTGCAAAGAATAACTTTGTGCATATGTATTTTCCTACTGCTTGAGGTGTAACTTCATGGAAAACTCTTAGAAGTGAGAAGCCTGAGTCACAGTATAAATGCGTGTGTAATTTTTTTAGAACTTGCCGAATTCCCTTCCTTGAGGGCTGTAACAGTTTACATTTACATCATCAGTGTAGGAGAGTGCTTGTTTCCCCATAGCCTGGCTAATAGAATTTGTTGTAAAGGTTTTTAATGTTTGTCACACTGGTTGGTGAGAAGTGGTATGTAAGTGTTCATTTCTCTTATTATGTATGTGAAAAAAGTTGAATATACTTTCCTATGTTTTAAGAGTCATTTTTAGATCTTTCATTTGTGAATTTTCTGTTCAGGTCATTTACCTATTTTTCTACCAGAATTTTAGTCTTTTTCTTTCATTTTTAAAGAGTTCTTTGTATATTAGGGATATTAAATTTTTACTTACAATATATGTTGCAAGTATTTTCTACAAGTTTGCAATTTGTCTTTTGGCTTTGCTATATATACATATATATATGCCATGCAGAAGGTTTTAAAAATTTATTAAAATTTTAAAAGAACTTAGGAATTTTTTTCTTTTATTTTGAGTCTTAGACTGCCTATACCTACATCTAGGTTATGGAAGATTTTACTCATGAACATTGTTACGGACTAAATGTTTGTTCCCCCCAAAATTCATATGTTGAAGTCTGACCTCTAGTGTGACCTCTAAGGAAGGAAGTAAGCTTAGATGAAGTCATAAGGATAGCCCTGATCCCATAGGATTACTATCCTTATAAGAAGATACACCAGAGAGACTGCTCTCTCTGACATGTGAGGACACAGACAGAAGGCAGTCATCTTTAATCTAGAAATAGAGCTTTCATCAGAAACTGAATTAGCTGGGACTTTGATCTTGGACTTTCTAGTCTCCAGAGTGTGAGAAAATAAATTTCTGTTGTTAGAGCCATGCTGTCTATAGTATTTTGTTATGGTAGCCTGAGCAGGTGAATACAAACATGGTATATGTCTCCATTTATTTTAATCTTTCTTAGTTTCACTCAATAATGTTTTGTAGCTTTGAATCTAGAGGTCATACATTATTTGTTGGATTTATTCTTGACTACTTGGTGTTTTATGATGCTATTCTACATGGACTCTTTTTAAAAACATATTTTCTATTTGTTTGTTGCTGGCATATAGCAATACAATCACTGTTTGCAAATCGACTTTGATTTCAGCAACCTTGATAAATTCATGTTTCAAATCTAAAACTAATATTGCCTATTCCTTTGGATTTTCTGTGTATACAATCTTGTCACTTATAAATAATGACAGTTTTATATTTTTCCTTATATATATTTATTTCTTATCTTATTGTGCTGGGTAGGGACTCCTGTAAAATGCTGAATATAAGAGTGATACACATCTTCACAAAAATTAACTCAAAATGGAACATAGACCTAAATGTAAAATGAAAAACTATAAAAATAGTAGAAGATAACATAGGAGAAAACCTAGATGACTTTGAGTACAGCGTGTCTTAGATACAACACCAAAGACATAATGCATAAAAGAAATCATTGATAAGCTGGACTTCATTAGAATTAAGAACTTCCATTCTGCAAAAGACAATGTCAAAAGAATTAGAAGACAAGCCACAGACTAGGAGAAAATATTTGCAAAAGACACATCTGATCAAGGACTGTTATACAAAGGACTTTTAAAACTCAACAATAAGGAAACAACACCCTTAAAAAATGGGCCATGATCTTACCTGACACCTCACCAAAGAAGATACGTAGATGGCAAATAAGCGTATGAAAAGGTGCCCCACATCATATGTCCCTAGGGAACTGTAAATTAAAACAACAATGAGATACTACTATACACATATTAGAATAGCCAAAACTGGAATACTGACATCTAATGCTGATAAGGATGTGGAGCAACAGAAACTCTTCATAGAAAAAAATATAGAAGATTATCTTTCTGACTTCAGGTCAGATGAATATTCCTAAAGGAGACTCAAAAGTGTATAATCCACAATATAAAATATTAAGATTGGATTACACCAAAAGATTGGCGAACAATCAAATCCGTTATGACTGGATTTCTGTTAAAACCATCATGGACAAAATTAATAGACATACAATGGACTAGACAAAGATATTTGGCAAATCTAAGACTGGGAAGAAATTAAAATCTAGACTAGAGGATTTCTTCTAAAACATTAGGAAGAAATCAGGACACCAAAAAAGAAAAAGTGGACAAAGAACATGTATACTCAGATCTCAGAAGTGAAAAATCAAGTGGCTATTAAGTATATGAAGTGATAGTCAAACTCATTAGTTAATCGGGTACATGTGAAATAAAACAGTTTTGAACTGCTATTTATTCCCATTACATCGACAAAAGTTAATAACGAGTATTGGTGAGAATGAGAGGGGTAACCTCTTGGACCACTGGTGAGAATAAAATAGATACAAGCAATATGAAAAGCAATTCAAAAGTACTTTGCAAAAGTAAGTCTCTCTCTCTCTCTTTCCCTCCCTTCTATGTCCCAGCTAAATTTGTACGTAGATTCATGAGGAAAAGTGTGTGGGGCTGTTCATTGCTGCATTGTTTGTGATTAAAAGGTTCTTTAGGCAATTTAGGTGCCATTCCTAAAAGACTAGATTATTGTAATGCAATGTGTGATTACTGGGGAAGGAAGAAATAGGGGTAGGGAGATGAGGATTGAAGATCAAAAGGAAACTAATAAAAACAAAAACAAGAGGCCTTTGTTCCTTCCCTGTGTGGATGATATCAGTTAATGTTCCATGAATTGGGAAGTGTGATGAATTCAATGGTCTGTACCTGCAGATCCAAAACAAAACAAACAATCCACTCCAAAATACATACTAATGTTATACTTTTTAAAAAGAGTTTTCTAAAATTAGATTGTTAGGTCAAAGAGTGTACGCATATTTAATTTTAATATATGTTACCGAACTCCCTTTTTTTGCTGTTCCAAAAGATTTTCTTACAAAGTCTCATTCACTTATACTTTAGGTTGAATTTAGAGTGAATCACAAGTTCTAGAAGAAACCCATGGGGATTTTTATTACAATCTCATTCTAATTAAGAATCACAATTTAGAGTTACATTAAATGGATAGCTTTATTTATGGGTAATTGACCTATTTACAATCTGAGGAAATACCTTATAAGCATAAATTCTAAGAAGAAATCATAAATGAAAACACTGAAATGCTATCAGTGGTTTTTTCTTGGGTAATGGGGCTAATGGTTTTTCCTTCTATCTTCTTTACTGGGTTTTCCAAATGTTCTTTAATATGCATGTTCTAGTTTTATACTGAAAGCATTTATTTAAAAAATGATCCATCCACTAATAGGGCCAGAGGGATGGCTATTTCCAAAACTTTTTTTTTTCTTTTAATGAGAAGGGAGATTCAAGAGCTGCATTTTAAATGTCAGAAGTTATTTATCAAAGTTGGTTGCAAGGACTAGAGAAGTAGAAAAATTGATACTATAGCTTTAGGTAAGTAAAACTACTTCCCTTATTTATGAAGCAGTGTTCCAAAACAAAGTAGGTCTCGTTATATGGCATGGTCCTTGAGGACACTTAAGGTTCTCTTAATGAAGCATGGCAAAAAAATGGACATTTTTTTTTTGACCTAACACATTTAATGCTCAGAAATTCCCAGAAGGCTGGAAGAGTAGATTCTTACTAGGTGACATTAGCACATTTTGGCAGAGGCATGGACCATAGAGATCTGTGTTTTCCAAAAGTGAAGAATAGAAACCTTTGGGGTTTATCCTTTCTTAATAACAGAAAAAGGAGTGTATCAAATGTCCAGTTTGCTAGTTCTGTCTGAACAAGTGGGAACATCCACCGAAGTCTGTGACCATACAGAAGCAGGAGATGAGAAACATCTTCATATCTACATCTGTGTGTTCCAACTCCATCCTAATTCTATTGTTTGGGATGATAAAGAAGGAGGTAATAGGGAGTTGGGAAGGGGAAGGGGAGACACTGAAAATGAGAAAGAATACGGACATGTATGAGGGGTGAAGGAACCCTGGGCCTTAGTACTGCTACATGAGGTCTGTGAGGCTGGAAGGAGGTAAGTCAGCTGTGTGAGTGGCTTCTGGAGAGTTCTGCAAGAAACCATTACAGGTGGAATTAAAAGCTCTAGAATAACTCTTTTAGCTGAGATGAACAAAATATGAGATTAGAATAAATTTTGGATTCCAACAAGCAAGGGTGTTGTTAGTCTTAGAACTTTAATTTCTCTCTGGAATTTGATTAAGGGAGAGGTTTTAGTAATCAAATTCAGGGTGTATCTATCTAGTTGGCATTTTATTCATTTGCTTTTATTGCAGAACCTCTGATATGCTGGCTGGACATAATTTGGCATAGGAAATAAAATAGAGAGCAGATTTTCAGCTTGGTAACTGGATAGCCTTGTGGTTGTCCTAACTAATTAACTATTCTGGCCAATTTCAAAGCCTTATGGAGGCAAATTATATATTGCCCATCAGCAGTCTCATGAGGATACACAAAGCAGCAGAAGTCCGTGCTTGGGCAGGGACCTAATGAAAGTGGAAACAGGTCTTCCCTAAGCCCTGTGGTGATCTTCTCTGCACAGGGAACAGTCACACCCCTAGCTGATCAAAAGCTTAAGCTCAATGGACAAAGATAAAAATAAACTAGGCGATGTAAGGGTTTGGGGCTGATACCTTTCTCTCCCTTCATGTGCGGGACATCCATTAGTGTGATACTCCCGGCCTCTGGAATAGCTTATCTGATGGTGAGTTATATAGGGGAAACAGGACCAGTCTTTCCCTCTCCCCTCCCTTATAAACTCAGTAAGGGAACTCAGTTTTAGGGGGACTCAGTTTCACAGTTACCCAATTTTCTGGGTTATAGCTTGGGCTAGAATAACCTGGTTCTTCAGTTTCCAGAAAAGCTTGTGGGAAAGAAAAGAAGATTATGCTTTTATCACATATTAATTGGAGTTATCTGTAATAATCTCATGCAGTTATTAAGGCATTTCTCTTCTCCCTGAAATGACAAAATGATAAGGAAGAAAGAGAGAGAGAAAGAGAGCTCCCCAGCTTTCCTTCTCTGTGCCTGTATCTCTCCCACTGGGTCCCTGTCCACCCCTCTCTTACTTATTCCTGGATTAAGGTCTTGCCCTTGGATGTTCAGGGCCAGTGGGAAACTGGTGAGGAGAAGGAGCCCTAGATGTAAAGGTGTTTCCACAAGAAAGAGAAAACTTTCTTTTAGGGAGTTCTCAGAAGAGTATATCAGGTCCCAGAACCCATTTTCCTCTCTGCTCCTTACATTGTAAATCTCATCCTTTAGCAGGACTGAGAATCCATAGGATGTTTTAGGAACCCTGTATTCCAGTATTGCATGCGTCAGGGTATGTACTTTTTCAAAAAATTTTTTTAATTTATTTTATTTATTTATTTTTGACTGCGTTGGGTTTTCATTGCTGAGTGCAGGCTTTCTCTAGTTGCCGCGAACGGGGGCTACTCTTCGTTGCGGTGCGCGGGCTTCTCATTGCTGTGGCTTCTCTTGTTGCTGAGCATCAGCTCTAGGTGCGCTGGCTTCAGTAGTTGTGGCGTGCCAGCTCAGTAGTTGTGGCTCGCGGGCATTAGAGTTCAGGCTCAGTAGTTGTGACGCATGGGCTTAGTTGCTCTGTGGCATGTGGGATCTTCCCGGACCAGGGCCCAAACCTGTGTCCCCTGCATTGACAGGCGGATTCTTAACCACTGAGCCACCAGGGAAGCCCTACCTGTTCAATCTGAGTCATAGTCTTCCATCACTTCCTCCCTGTAAACTCTCTTGGGAGAAAATCTTCCTGCAGAGAGCATAAATTCTGTTACTGTCCTCCATGCTTCTCATTTTAAAGGTATCTACTCCTCCAGACTCCTTACTTCCAGGGAATTTCCTATTTGGAAGCCCACTTGACCACAGATATAAGCTCTGTTATCCAGCCCTGCCTTTAGTAACTGTTTCCAGTAATAAGATATTCTGCTTACTCTTTGACTTATTTTTCATGTTGGGTGGATATCAGTGCTTGGATGTTGTTGTGACTACTTACTTGCCCTGTGTAAGGTCATGGATCATGGTACTGTTACACTGAACAGATTTATAATCACCATGCATTTTCATGGCCATTACTTTAGTTGTACTCATCCCTTTCAAACTTTCTAGGGGAAGGGGGAGGCAGGGAAATTAGTCCAACAGTCTCTCAACTGCGGGCACTACTACTACTGCTGGTTTATAAGCTTTTGAATGAGATATGCAGGAGACATAGGCTGATGATCTGAAAAGGATGTGGCCCCCATCCAGTGGAGTCGTGAGCAGAAGCCAGACGGTACTGACTCAGGAGAAAGAGACTGAGGGCATTGCTTACAAACTCTGCATACAGGGCCATCACCTTGGTAGCTTGAAATCAGCATTAATGGGCATATTTACATCAAGGAAAGTGGCCTGTGCTACAAATCAGGAATTTTAAATATATATATACACATATATATGTGTGTGTATATATATATATATATATAGAGAGAGAGAGAGAGAGAGAGAGAGATCTGTCTTACCAGCACCCCACTTTCTCCATTTCAAATATTTCCACACTATTTTTCTAATTAAAGGGTTCAAGTAAGTATCCCAAATCAGTACAGAATTTGAGGGCTGGGAGTTGTGACTTTATCTGGTTTTCCTTGAACTCCATAGGAAAGCAGAGAGCTGCAGGAGAAGTCAGAGACAAGACCTTCTGCTTAGGTCTTTGGAGAGTGTCCCATGGGGGACATTCCCTTTTTCAACTAACCGTCTCCACCTCTACAGTCTTCTGTACTTAATCTCTCTATTCTCTCTCCTTTCTCAGGACATTCCTCTTCTTCAGTAGCCCCATTAACTCTCCCCACATCTAACAAACACTGGCCCTGGTCTACAGCTCTACGCTAATGAAGTTTTTCTCTTCCTGGGCTTCTCTTTGTTCTGAAGAGGGTGGGAATGATTCTTTTTTTTTTTTTTTTTTTTGCACGGGGGGGTAACTGGCTTAAGTTACATGTCTGCTTTCTCCATCTGTGGGGCTATAGCTTATTTTCTCCTGAATCACCTAAAGAAAAACACATTAACTACTATGATTATGTATCTTCTTCCAAAGAGAAGCTAGAGTTGGCTCACTTGAGGAACTCAAATTTATGTATTAGCAATGACATTGACCCTACCTTGGTCTACTGCTGAAGATGCAGTAGCATCCTTCCTGGACCCATAGATGGAGTCCCATCGTCAAGGAGATGTCCTTTATATGCTTCAGTTCAGTCATTTGTTGTCTTGATGTCTTACTGTGTTTTACTCATGATTTGGGGCTCTCAGACAAGCATGGTAGGGAGAGGCAGTTCTCTTTAATGTTTGCAAAGAAAATAAAGAGACATTGTAGGTTTCAGGGCTCTGACTCAGTTACTTAAGTTTTAAGTCCCCATGAAAGGGATCACCCCAGGATAATAGCCATTGCAACCTTATGTTTACAGCAATAAGTGTAGCTTCTGCTCAAACAGCTTCTATAAAGCTGGAGGAAGGCTATTGTAGAGGAACTCTACTATAGCCCCAAACCTACTCATTCATCATTCTGCTAATGCAGAGAGTGCAATTAAAATACAGCTTTGTCTGTAAGACTTACTTTAGTTTATCGCTCCAAACTTTTAGGAGGCACGCACTTGCTGAAGATTAATACTCTGCACGAAGAGGATTCAATACTTACACAATTCCAGCAGTCAAGAGGAGATTAGGGAAATCATTCTACCTTTTGATTGTTGGTTCCCAGCTACGCCTAATACATTGTTTGAGGCTGTTGATTTACTTTTTAATTTCTACAAAGTCAAGAAATGTTTTAAAAATAATATTTTACTTTCAATGCTGCATAGTGCGATAAGTAAGAACAAGAACTTCGGAATCAGTTACCTGGGTTTGAATTTCAACCTTATTACTTACTAGCTGTGTGGTGTTGAGAAAATTACTTAACCTCTGTGTGTCTCTGTTTTCTTCTCTGTAAATTGGGAAAATTTTGGCCTCATAAGTTTGAGCATTAAATAAGCTAATATTTACAGAGCTTTTAAAAATAGTCCCTACATATAATAAGGGCTGTATAAGTGTTAATTAAATAAAATAATTTAAACATGAAATATTAATAATAGTAAAATTATAATCTGCAGCTATTACTTTTAGCAACAAAGTGAATACAAATTCTTCATGACATTTAACAGATGAGGAAACTAAGGCTCCTAAAGATTAATGATTTCCTAGAACCAGGAGAGTAGTGTAATCAAACAGGGTCTGGATTCTAACTTGTGGTTCCATGACTCATCCCTTGCATCATAAACTGAGCTGGAAGAGAAAAGTCAGACCTGCTGGGTGACACTGTCTTTGAGGTACACAGGATGGACACCCCGGGACAGGAACCAGGAAATGAACAAGTGGAAAACTTTAGACTTTCAAACCTATTTATTGATACTTGTCATTTTCCAGATATTCTAAACTTTCTTTCCTATATTTACCCTTCCAACTAAGAGAAAGTATGGTTTTGATGTGAGTGAAAATAACATTGATTCAGCCTCTTGGTTTTTTCCATCTGCCAAGTGATGGAGAGGTGTCTTAGGATTTTGTGTGTGTATTTAAATGCTTTTTAAAAAAGCATGACTCATAGCAAGTATTTTTCAGTTGTCACATTACTTTTCAGAACTACTTACAAACACACACACAAACATATTTATTTCATACATAAATTAAAAAATATATATATATATAAAACTTTATTTTTTTTCAAATGCCTGCCATTTTCCATGGATTGCTGACACTTCCTGCTTTCCTACTGTGTAAAATTTTGGCAAAGTTATTATTCTCCACACTGAGTTTATTCTGCTTAGCTGAAGCACCCTGCACTAACTTTAACTCGGTATTTTTATGTAGTTTCTTTCAAAGGAAATTGATACTGTGACTCAACAGTGACTAGACATGAGTGCTCTCTCAGGCCATGTGGTAAAGTCCAATTTCTAGACATTTCTGGTTGGCGATATCCCGGATGGCTAATGTTTTTCCACCTGCAGCCCTGCTAACACAGAAAAGTGTAGTGGTTTACAGACTGCGCTGCGGACCCTTGGAGGCAGCAGTGGTGAACAGCCAGTATGCTGTTGTATGTGTGGCTGACAATGGTGACAGGTGCATTCCTTTTGATTGTTCTGTGACTTTGCCTTACCATGTGGTTAAATAGTCTCATTATAACCTTCCCCAGAGGTCTTATGGCCATGCCTCAGGGCAGGATCCAGCAGGTGGGGAGGGTCCAGCAGGTGGGTCTCCAGGACCCACTCCTGCTTTGAATTTATCATCTTTTTGCATTGCCTTCCCCATCTTATTTCATCTGGAGAAAGAGTCCAGTGGCTAAAAATATTGTGAACCAGTGGTGTGTGTGTCAAGAGTATAGTGTTGAGTCAGAAGATCAGGATAGATCTTCTGTCAAAACAAGTAGCGACACCTTGAGAAAATTACTTAACTTTCTGAGTGTGGTTTCTCAATTTTAAAAAGGAAGAGGTTTGACTAGGTGATCTTCAATTTTTTTCTCCCACTCTAACTTTGTGTGATTCACTGGGACTAATTACAAAACACTTATGCCAGCCACACGAGCTGTTATTAAAATAAAGATGTAGACAGCAATGTGAGAAGAGGTTAGTGGTTGCAGAAGTCAGGAAGGGAGAGAATGTAAAGGAAGCACGATATATGAAGCACAATACATTAGCACCACGGGCTCATCTTACAGCCCAGGAAACAAGGTAGTGTGCCCACGTGAGCCCAAAGTGGCCAGATCACCCCATGAAATATTACTAGATTGTATATCAATTTTCCATGTCAACTAGGATTTCAAGCAGATTAAGAGCTTGAGGCTGGAGATTTGAAATAGAAGGCTGGAACTCAATAAAGTAGGACGTTTGGTAGGTTCTTACGTTTGGTCTCTGTGGGAGATCATGATAATTGCTTACATTGATTTGCTGCAGACTTTCCCGTGGGTGAGACTGGGGAATTCCTGGAATTTTTGTCCTTGGATGATTGGGCAGGCCTGGGAGACTCAAGGGCTTCCTTAATTAAGATCAGAGGAAATAAATGGTGAGATCTAAATGTGTTAGCGTAGGATTTTTAAAAATCTGCTGACACCTGAGATCATATTTGTTTCATTCGGGGAAAAGCTTACTTTTTCAGGATTTCCACTTTTCTGTCTGCCTCTATATCTTTTCACTCACTGGGGGGGAATGATTGCTGAGTGCCAGAGGCTCTGATGTGAGCTTTTAATCTTTCAAAAGCCTGTTAATATCAAAATCAAGGTGGTCCACCACTGTGGAGATAATGCATACATAAATCGTTAAAGGAAAATGACTTAAAATTTCTCTGGTCAAATATGGCAACATCCTGGTCCTTCTGGAAAAACCCCATAGAAATCGTCATGAGAAGTAAACATTGGCCAAATGACAGATTCCTGTGAGTGTAAATCAGGAGCTCAGGTTAACCAATTTGTGTAAGAGAAGAGACAGCTCTTTGGAAATTCCATGATTTAGTCCTTTTCTTTGATATGAACACTTTGTGGGAGGAAAAAAAAAATCATTTCCTATTCATTGCACAGAACTCATTTACTTCACTTCCATGCAGTGATTTTTCATTTTTATGACTGTAAATTACTGAGGTTCTTTTGTGGCCTGAAGGCTGAGGAGGTGGTCCTCAGAGAGCCAGAACCAGACGGGGGTAAACAAATGCCCAGCCCTATTAATTATTAATGGGCCCTGCCCTATGACTTTGTCTAAAGTTTCTCAGGTGGGCAGTTGCCTCATAATTTTACTTTAGCAGAATGAGAGTTAAGGAAGCTTGGTGCAAGCACACTGTTCCCTTCAATCATTTCATCAGAATAGCTTTCATTTCTCAGGGACTTGTATGGGAAAAAGGAGGAAGATTGAACTTCTTAAATTCCTTGAAGGCCATGCATATTTTATAGACACCATATTGTGGACGAAGGAAAGCTGTCAGGTGAATAATTTTTAATAAAGCCACTTTGCCCGCTATTTTTTTTTTTTTTTTTTTTGCCCGCTATTTTGTTCAGCCTTTTGTCTTGACCAGTTTCCTCTTTGCTTTTGAGAAGAGGTAAGTAAGGGTGGTGGCGTGGAAGGAGCAGTTGGTTAGGTGTCAAAAAATGTAGATTTGAACACCTGTCTGAGTCTCTGAATCAAGTTCTCCAGCATGGGGGAGAGTGATCATATTTTTCCTTACTTCACACAAAGGTAGTTGAAACACAAATGAAATAATGTCAGGATGGGGCTGTTGAAAGTTCATGGTTATTACTTGTTTTTCTCAGGGAGAAGCTCAAAGCTTTTTGCTACTTCACTCTACCCTTGAGAAAGAGTTGTTGAGGGGAAGAGGTCAAGATTAAGGTCGTTTTATTGCTCAGTGAGAGAGTGTGGCATCTCATCCCCTGATGGACAGGGGAGCTCTTTCTGGAGTTCCACTGGTGGGAAGTGAACTCTAGGAGAGCCAGCTCAGCTGTTTCCACCTCTGCAGATTTTTGGGTACCACTTAGACCACAGGCACTGAGGCTGTTTCATATAGAATTTGAGTGCAGTGCTGTTTTCCCTAACTGCTATATTTTTTATGGTCAATGTGGGTTTTTGTTGTTGTTCTTAATAAATGTCTGTGCTTTCTTAAAGGATCATTATATGCTCAAATAGCAAGGGTATTCGAGGGTTCTAGAGTGTAAAGCTAAAAGACCAATCTCAAACATTTTTAAGAACAAAAATAAAGTTTCTTTGCAGTACAACAAATGCTGACCAACCCAGAAATGACTGCTTCACACTGACAATATTGGAACCAGAAAACCTTTCCTCTGCAACTGCCTTAAGAAAGGCGGAGAGCTACACACACACACACACACACACACACACACACACACACACACACACACACACACACACACACACACACACACACACACACACACACGGAGAAAGGCTTCCAAGAAGTGTGATGAGTAGAGCATTGACCATGGACCATTTAACCAGAGATGATTTCTTTCTGCACTGCCTGGGGGTATTTGCTGTCTGTGGGAGAGTGCACTGCACCCACCCATCCCTGCTGCCCAGCAGGTCGGGAGTCCCAGGAACACTCTCCACCTAAGAGTAATGAGAACTGTTGTCATCAATGGTAGAATCTAGGTGGTGGTATATGGGCACACAAGGCACAATCTTTACACTTTTCTGAATGTTTGAAAATTTTCATAATAACATGTTGGATGTGTTGGTATTGTGAAAAACAGACATGGGAAAATATCTACCATACGTTGTTCAGTAAAAGTGAAGTGAAGTTTACAAAGCAGGGTACACTATGATCATACTTTTGTAAATATAAAATGCATGTAAATGCATGTAAATATAAAATATTTATACATATTGAGTTTATATACACACGTATAGAGATAGATAGATATGTATATGTCACTTTCAGTATCTTTACCTGTATTAAAATATTTCCAGAAGGAAAAACAGCAGAAAGATAGCAATTGTTAGCTGCAAGTAGTAGGCATACAGAGAATTTTTAAATTAATTAATTATTTATTTTTTAAATTAATTTTTTATTGCTTCTCTTGCACTTCCAGGTATTACACAATGTATCCGTTTATATAGTCAGATTAAAAAGCATATCATTTACAAATTGTGTTTTGAAGAGTGTTTAATGACTGGGGTAAATAAGGATATACCTAGTTATTGTTTTATGATATGATTACAATTGAAAAACTACATATGTGATTATGAAGGATGTAAGAGCTTTTTATTGCTGTTAGCTAAGGGGAAACAAATAAGTATATTGGAAGTTAAATCACAAGGGTAATGATGCTTATCTCTGAGATGTGCTTTTATGGGGAATTTGTTTTCTTAAATTCTTAAAGCGTTTTGTATATCCAGACTTTCTACAAGAACATTTATTATTTTTACAAATAAAAAAATCCATTTTATTTTAAAGGGAGAAGACCTAAGTTCTTCTTCCAGGTCCAACACTTTTTGTATCTATGCTTATCTCATAGCACTGTCATGAGTTTCAAATGTATGAGAAAACACTTTTTTAAAGGTAAAAATGAAGAAATGATAACATATACTAAGGTAGTTTTCTTACAGCTTTTCAAACGCAAGAGATGATTTTAAGCATTAAGACTGTAAGACTCTTAGTACAAATAAAATCTTCAGGCTCTGCAGCTTCACATTCCTGAGACTCATTTTTCATTGAATGGCCAGAGCATAACAAGCTTCATATGTCATTCTCTAAGTCGAAGGGCGGTAAGACTCCATAGCAGGGGAGAATTTTATTAATCCTGTGTGTTCCAGGGCTCTCTTTATTCTGCACTCAGAGCCCAGAGCGACATCGCTCACTGGAAACATGTAGAACATGTAGATGGGCTTGACGTTGGTACACAGAGGCAACTGTGAGGCACTCTCAGTCCGTTAGAGCAGGGGTGCCCCAAACTCCTCCCCAACCCCCGGCCGCACAGCAGGAGGTGATCAGCGGGCGGACAAGCAAGTGAAGCTTCATCTACCGCTCCCCATCGCTCCCCGGCACTCGCATTACCACCTGAGCCATCCCCACCCTGTCCCGGGAAAATTGTCTTCCACAGAACCGGTCCCTGGTGTCAAAAAGGTTGGGGACTGCTGCGTTAAGGTGTGGGAAAGCTTGACTGCCATCAGTTCCTTCCCTTCCTGTACACTCTTGCCAGTTCTTCACCAAGCAGAGAAGGTTATCCCTCTACTCGCTTGATCCTGGACTGGCCTGAGTGCTTTCACCAATAAACTATGGTAGACGTGACATTGTGTCAGCTTTGGGGCTGGGCTTTAGGAGGACTGGCAGTGTTTGCTTCCTCATGGCTAAGCCCTGAGCTGCATGTAAGAAACCCAGGCTAGTCTTCTGGAAGAGAAGTCATGTGCAGGAGCACTGAGGTGCCCAACGTGTGACCTTCTTCCACTAGAACATTTGGTCTCTCTTTCTCTGCCACATGTAAGGCATCTACCTCTGTTAGGGAAACATGAGCTCGTCCAGCTTTATGAGTGACCAGGTTGGCAGGTTTAATTTCTGTTTTGAGAGTGGCATTGAGAGGAACAGATGGTTCAGGCTGCTCCTTGGGCACCAGCTCTAAGCTGCATTCCCCAATCAGCTTTATCAGTGATAAAGCTCTTGTGTTCTCCATCTGTCTGACTACGTCATCTGATTTCTCCACCTTGAGGTGGGGATTGGGAAGAGGTTTGAGATATTACCATCTGCTCAAACCTCGACACTCGAGAGTTTTCCTTTATCTGTGTAATTAGAAAAATTGCCAGGATGGACTCTAGCATGGATCCCTTGTCATTGATTTTTGGCTGTATTTGCAGGGAGCTATTTCAATTATGTACAGATGTCTCCAGGTCATCAGAGTATTATGATACAATTAACCCCTGCCATACAAGCATAATCAGCTCCAAAGTTTTAGCTAGTGGGCAAAAACACACATACATTTTATTTTTAATATTAATATGAAAACTGCTGTGTTTCTATTAATGGAAAAGAAAGTTCAAGCTTTAAGCTATTAAGATCAATAATGAGTGTTGGTAATTACATACTGTAGATAATTACAATCTCTATCATTATGCAATTAAAATAAAGAAAAACTTGTGAAGTAACAGGGATTTTGGTAATAGTGGTAACATTAGTGTTTGCCATTTTGCCAGTTTATTGTTTTGTTTGTTTTGTTTGTTTGTGGTGCAAATGACAAGTGATGGTTGAAATGTGTCTGGGGCACAATTTTGTTACAAATTAAAATATTATTAACGATAAAACTGTAGCTCTAAAAATTGACAAGTACATGAGCAAAAATTTATGTTATATGCCTCTGAGCTGACTACAACCAGCTTCAACATTGTAGAAGTGAAAAAAAATCCTCTCTTGTGCAGCAAAAGTGAGTGGTTTATAAATGTGTGGGTGTACAGTGTGAAAATATAAAGGTGGCAAATGAATGGTTGTATGTTGTTGATTATAGCTTCTGTTATTCTTTGATCTTTCATTCTGGAACATCGATTACTCATATCAGTCCTCCATATTCATCAACTCTCTTATTGTTTAAATCTCTGTTCATTTTTTGAATATTCTGGGAAGCTATCTCATTTACCTCTCCACCATTACCCGTAATCCCTGCATTTCTGTGCTTATTTCATGAAGATCATAGTTTCTTAAATGCTTTTGAAGGATAATAATAATGATGCCAAAAGTATTTTGAAGACTCATAATGTGCTGTTCCAAATAGTCATTGTTCTGTGTACATAATCCCATTGCAGGTATTAGGAATTGGAGTCTTATGAAGGTCAGGCAAACTGTACAAGATTGTAAAGTTATTAAATAATGAAACTGGAATACAAAACCTTGTTTCTCTGATTTCAAAGCCCATGTCTTCCACCACTAGATTATATGGTCACACAGTTTCTGAAATTTTTCTCTGGGTCCTGCCTAGATCATTTTCATTTGTGTTTCTCCTCTGAATCACCCTTATGTAGGGCCACTTTGCCTTCCCTTCAACGAACAGAAACTCTAATAGGCTTAATAGATGTTTTCTCTTTCCTTTTCTGCTGATAACGTAGATTTCCTTGTTTCCATTATCCATTTACGTTTAATCAGCCAAACAAAAATTACTTCTATTTGTACTTCTTTTTCACTGTTCCTGTTTATAATAAAAGAGGTTCCTCATCCTGCCAACAGTTAATTTCTCTGCCCTGCATCCCATACCCCTTACAGCTCTTTCATCAGGGACTTGCTCCATTGATTATTCTCTCTCCTCTCTGCATGTTCCTTCCCAACGGCATTTGAAAAAAATCCTCTCACATTTACAACAAATTTAAAAAAACACACAAAACTCCTTCAACCCGTGTTTTCCTCTGACTACTTCCCTACTTCTCCTGCCAACCCTCCTGAAAAAGTTTTCTAAGTTTCCTGCCTTCACATCCTCATGCTTTACCGATTTCTCAAGCTCCAATAATGTGGGTTAGTGACCCACACCTTGGCCCCATGGTCCCATGGCGTGGTTCTCACTTGTTGAATCAAATGGGCACCTTTTCATGCTTGGCTCAGTTGCCCTTCAGCATTATCTGTCTCTGTGTACAACCCACTCCTAGAAACTCTCTCTCCCGGTCTCCCTTCCTTGTACAAACCATCCTTGTGTTTTCTTCCTGCTTCTCGAGATGCTTTCTCTGAGTCTCCTTAGCAGGCTCTTGTGTCTCTACCCATCTCTTAAATGTTCACATGACACATTCTTTAGTGCCCTTCCCCCTGCTCCTTTCTAGATGTGTTTTGAAGACATCTGCTACTTTCTGTAAGCACTGACAGGAACCTAGATTCTAGCAACAGTGTTCAACCTAGTTTCTCTGCTTTTGGTCTTGCTCTAAAATACGGATCTAATCTTGCTGCTTCCCTACTTAAAATAGTTTAATGGTTTCTTTGTGAACTTAGGGGAGCTTCAAACTACTTCCCATGCCTTAAACTTTTAAGCTGGGCCAAATTCATGTTGATTTACAAATTCATGGGTTAGCATTCCAGCAGCATGTCAGGATCCCGTGTTGATGTATGAAAGAATACCATTTGTCACAGATTTAACCTGTGACCCATGTTCCTATTGTTGGAGTTTGAGTAGGCTGGGTTACCTTAACAAATAGACACCACATACAAAAAGAAAAGTGTGTTTCTTTACATTATGGTCTGAGATGAGTCTTTCTGTATGACAGGCAGCTCTCTCCTGTTTAGGATTCAGGGAACTCCTATGGCCTCTGCATTATATGTGTCCAGCTGACAGAAAGGTAAGGAGAGCATGGGAAGGCCTCAGAAACTGAAGCACATGATTTCCACTTTCCTTCTCTTCACAGTAACTATTCACACAGTTATCCCTAGAAGAAAAGGGTTAGCTCCAGTATTGATATAAAAGGAAAAAATTAAAAAGAATGATTGAGAGCCTGGTGTGTGTCAGACAGGCAGGTAGATAGTGATTGTGGTTGGTTCTCATGGCTGCTCTTTCGGAGGTCCAGGCAGGACGCTATGGAAATTTGAGGGGTTGTGGCTGCGGTGATGGTGAGGGATGGGATGTGTGAGCTTATTCTTTAGCATTTTCCTTCTCTCAGGAGCCAGACGAGCTGGCCTGTCTTGTCATCCTTATTCAGCGTCATATAATATGGTGGCTCCTCCCTCTGCCCCCCACTTTTTATTAGGCAGTTGGAAGAATGAAACTTTTTTCATGTCATTCTCTACAAGAGTCCATTGAGACTAACTGATTGAGCCTGTAGGAACCAGTAGTCTCTGCTCTCTGAGGAACTTCTCTGGAACTCTGATTCCAGCCAGAGAGCACTCTCAAACGAGGAAATGAGCCAAAATTCTACTGGGGGTTTTCTCTCCTTTGCAGCAAATGCTTCTGCATAAAGAAAAGTCCACAAACTTTTCCTTGGGTATATTTAGCAACAGAGAACTGGCCCTGAAAATGTTTCTCTTGCAATCTTGCATTCTAAGACAATGGAATATTAGCATTTAATAATCACCGCTGGTAACAGGAAAATGCAAACCAGCCTCTTATCACACAATCGAAGATGATCACTAAAATTGTGTCTATCTGGAGCAAACTGTTTTAGCAGACATCCACCCAGGAAACGCAAATCCTTGTGTGATATTGGACACGTTTAACCTGGTTTGCACATGTATAGAGTATTGCTAGTAATAGCTGTCTCATAAGCTTGTCATGAGGATTAAACAAAATACGCTGTAGGAAAGCACTTTGCCCAGAATAGATGCCCAATAAATGTTCATTCCTCACCTTCCTTCCTCCCTCTTTCCCTCCCTCCCTCCTTTCCTTCTTCTCTCCTTTCCCTTTTCACAATCCCCTCCCATCTCCTCCCTTCCCTTCTGTGATATCTGAGGCTTGAAGAGGTCAAAGAGGTATAGATCACAAGCTTCCTACAATCAGTCCCTATGGCTGAACGCAGGGACTCTCCTGGCTGAGTCGGCCTCACATATTTCAGTGTCTAATGAGAAACAGCAGGGCAGGGTGTCCCCAAAGCCCACTCCAGCCCCTGTCCCCCAACTTCTTCCATATCCTTTATTTGTAAGCACTTATTTGGGAAGTTCTTTATCCTCCACCCCAAATTTGCCTGCCAATCTTCTGCTTATCTTTTGATACTCTGTTTAAATGGCCCTTAGTATAATTAATTCTTGCAGGTGTTCCCCAAAGCATCTTGACTGCACTTCACATCAGCATTTATTAGTTCAGTTCAGGACGAAAAGCACTGTGGGGTCTCCCATGTTCCATGTATTAGGCCAGGGGGTGAGTGTGAGGATATATATGACTGAGACAGGGTCTCACTCCCAAGGCCATCCCAGTAGGGACAGTGGTTCCCAAAACCCAATTCTCACTGGACAATTCATTTCAGAATGCATGGGGACCATGTGTTCAAAATGTATATTTCTAGGCCCTACTCCCATGTACTCAGGTAAAGATAAGCCTTGAGGCTGTTTAATTTAAGAAGCTCTCCCAGGTAATTCTGCTGTGCAATCAGGTCTGGGAACTTCTGGAAAGGTGAAGGAAAAGAAGGCAATTTAGAATGTTCTCTCTGATGGGGTTTGGATTGTTGGTGTTCTATGTCACCAACTATAGCTGGGTCCAAAAACTTCAGAGAACAATTAGGTGAGTTTACAGCTTAATGTATTGTCTTAAAGGTTTAAGGTTCTAACATTTGGTTTGGTTAAGGTTTAGCCTACAGAGAAGGTAGGTGAGCAAGCCCCTGTCATTGGACACGTGCAAATAGATAGCCCAGGTGAAAAGAACGTGAAGACCTTAGGCTTCTCTGGTCTTCTGCTCTGGTGCCTGGACTCTAGCTGGCTTAGCAATGTGACAGGGAGGTTGGTACCAAGGACTGAGCTGTGGACAACAGCCTTCCTCCACGTTGTCTGTGGAGTCCTTTCTGACTATACGTACCTCCTTTCTCTTGCTCTCCCCCCAACTTGGAGTCCTGGTTTCATAGCCCAGGCCACACCCTCTGATGTTTCATCCCTTCTTTACCTGGTTTATTGCTGTCATTCCCTCACTCCACTCCTGGCTCCGTGTGCACCTCCATTCTTGGTGAGAAACCCTGCCTTCCAGCCAGGCAGTTAGAGTCCTGCTGGGCAGACTAAGCCCACTCCCCCCACTATTAGAGGAGGTAGCTTCCTACCCATTTGACCACCTTCACCATGTTCCACAGAAGGCAGTTCTGTCCCTGAGTCACATGAGACCTCCCTGCAGAGACAAGAAGATGTGTCTGAGGCCCCTTTCATGTCTCTGCAGAGAGGAGTACTCCTTGATGGGTTCCCAGAGGAGCACAGGGCTCTGGCAAACCAGCCAGCAGGAACAATAAGACTTCACATAGAATGGTCCATGGCGGCATTAAAAGTGATTATATTGTTCCTTTGGGGAGGTAGATGCCACTTCAGAGAACTGGAATTGAAACCTCTGCCCCAAGACCGTGAAGCCAAAATCTTTCTTCCTGAGGTGAGTCTAAAGTCAAACATGGACAACATCCTGAAGGGGATGGGAGGATGTATAAAACAAAACAATGCAAAAACAAAACCCATTTTCCTGAGAGATTTAACAGAAATTGTTTAAATCATGGTTAGAAAAAGGAGGTGGGGGGAAATACTGTGATCCCAGAGCATTAAAAAGAGAGTCTTTCATATCCAAGCATCTATAAGAGCTAGAGACCACGAAATACACTGGGCGAAAGGGATTGATAAACCAGGGCTAGGTGGTCTTGGGCTGTGCCCTGAGGACAATGCTGGTGCCCCTATGAAGGGTGGGTGGATTAAGCCAAACCTCTCGTTCTAGGGAGCTTTGTTGTCTCTCCTTTTGCATCTTATCACCTGCTGCTTCCAGGTCATTCTGAGAGAGAAAGGATCTGAGAAAGGAAAACAGGTGGAAATGTCAGCAACTCTATTAGCTTCCTAGGGCTTGTAACAAATTACCACAAACTATGTGGCTTAAAACAATGGACATTTATTTTCTTATAGTTTTGAGTGCTAGAAGTTCAAATCAAGGTATGGGCAGGCTCTTGCTTCTTCTGAAGGCTCTACAGGAGAATGCATGCTTTTCTCTTCCAGCTGCTGGTGACTCCAGGCCCTCCTTGGCTTGTAGCAGCCTGACCGACGTTTGCTTCCATCATCACATGGCCTTCTCCGTGTGGTCTCCCCTTCTTTTCTGAGGACACTTGTCATTGAATTTAGGGCCCACCCTAACTCAGGATGATCTTATCCTGAGATTCTCAACTTGATCACATCTGCAAAGACCCTTTTTTCCAAACAAGGTGATGTTCACAGGTTCTGGAAGACATTCAACACACTATGGCAAACTTAGAGGAAATATCCTCTAAAATAGCCCTGAAAATAGAAACGGAGACCAGCCTCTTAAGACGGCTCAGGTCACAAGCTGACTCTGAGTTATACTGCTCATCTCGGTTGTCTTCAGCCATTCATCTGGGGGTCACTGGTCCCCTTCTTCACAGCCATCCAGGCACACTGGCTCTGCATCAGGTCCTTGAATTCACCAAACCCCTTCCCATCTTGGAGTCCTCACACTTCCTGCAAGGAAAGCCCTCTACTGCACCTTTTTTGCATGTCTCAGTCCTTCTCACTCTATAATTCTCATCTCTAATGAATACCTCTTCCCAGACAGACCTTCTCTGACCATCCTGTTATTTTTTTTTTTTTAAATCACAACTGCTGTTTGTTTCCTTTAAAGCACTGACCACAATTTTCAATTACTCACTTGATTATTTTCTCTTTTCCCCACTAAACTGAAGTGACAAGTAGGCAAGAGGCAGGTCTACCCTGTTTACCCTACATACCCAGCACCAGGTACAGTGTCAGAAAAGCTAATAGTTGATAAATAAGGATGGAACACATTGAACAAATAGGCATATGTTTGTGACATATGCATTTCTTTTCTTATTTTTTGGACTTTCTTGCGTGATTATCTCAAATTTATTCTTGTTGTTATCTAAACCCTGTTGGGATAATAACTGATGGAGGGATTTTTGCTTCTGCTCTTCTAAAGAGTTTATTGTATCTCTCTGAATTCTATGGGAATTGAGAGCAAAACAACTAAGCAGTTGTTTCTGTTGCACCAAGCACATTGGGTTAGTGTTTTGTGGTCATGACAATTTCCTCCAAGGAAAGGCATTCAGATCAAGGGGGAGAGAGGCCATAGCTACAAGGGCAATTGCCAAGCTTGAGGTAGTATAGTAGTAAAGATGGATGAGCAGCCTGTCAGCTCCCATGCTTGTGAAGACTGGCTTTTGAATTTTCCCTGCTAAAATGACAGCACCCTATGTAGCCTTAAGCTATAATACATTTCTCACACTTTGGTGAAGATTCCTTTATTAAAGCTTTTTTCTTCCTTGTCTTTATGGAAATGATACATTCTTATTGTAAAAATTCAATCATTATAAAAATGTGTAAGAATGAGAGTTAAAAAAAAGTTACCCAAACTCCACCACTGAGAAATATAATGAACATCAGATAGGCATGATTCCAGGCAGCTCTTTGTGCATATATACATATGGAAGGATGTATGGTTAGATAAATAGTCTGAGAAGTAATTTTCATAACAATGGGATGATACTTTACATAATATAATATCTTTGGCAAGAAGGTATGAAATTTATTTTTATATGAATTAAACAGAAGGAAAAGAAGTTGATTTGAAACTGAAGTATTTGCAGAATTTGTTATTTTTTTAAACAGAAGAACTATTAGATTCTAGAGGATCCTTCTAAAATTAAGGGAAAAATTACTTTAAATACTTCAAGAATTGCCACAGTTGTTTTATTTGAGCATATAGGGGCTATATTCCTTAAAGTTTAAGATTGATGACCTTTTTTTTTCATACACAATTAACATTTATCTCCTCCTTAAGTTGTTCTAAATCGTACGTCTCAAGAATCCACCTCTTTTCCAGACACCTCCCTGTTGGAATTCTCTCTCCTCATCCTCCAGTCTGTACAGATCAGTCTACATCTCCATAAAACTGTTAATTTGGGAGCTTTCTTCTATTATGCTCCTACTTTGGATTCACTGTTTTTTAAGATATCATGTCTTTCTTAATTACATTCTCATTTTGCTAGAGAATATTTTAATCAACTCCCCAATATATGTTGAGAAGAAAAACACTTCTGAGTCACTTCATATCTCAAAGAGCCTTTATTTGTTTGAATGATAGTTTGGCTGGGCTTAGAATCAATTGTTATGGGTTCTCAGGGGTCATTTCATCTAAAACACAATCTGAAGACTCATTTCCACTGGGAGTATTCCTTTGTCTTATTGTTATCTGGAGATTAACTCACTGGTTTTTCTTCTTTATTTCAACTGAGGTCTAATTTACATACAGTTTAGTGAGTTTTAACAATTGTATACATTCATGCAACACTACCTCAAACAAGATATAGAATATGTATGTCCATCATCCCCCAAATGTCTGGGGTCAACTCCTGCCCCACACTTAACAGAAGTAGCCACTTTTTAATTTCTAGTACCATAAATGAGTTTTGCCTTTTCTAGCACCTCATTTATATGAAACCTAACAGTATATCCTTTTATGTATAGCTTCTTTTGCTCAGCGTGTTGTTGTTGTTGTTTTGTGGTACACGGGCCTCTCACTGTTGCGGCCTCTCCGGTTGCAGAGCACAGGCTCCGGACGTGCAGGCTCAGTGGCCATGGCTCACGGGCCCAGCCGCTCCGCAGCATGTGGGATCTTCCCAGACCGGGACACGAACCCGTGTCCCCTGCATCGGCAGGACTCTCAACCAGTGCGCCACCAGGGAAGCCCCTGCTCAGTGTGTTTTTGAGATTCATTCATGTTATTGCATATTTCAGTAGTATATTCCTGTTTATTGTTGAGTTATATTTCATTGTATGAATATATCGCAATTTGTTTATTCGATCTCCTGAAGATAGACATTTGGGCTGTTTCTAGTTCTAGAGTATGGTGAATAAAACTGCTATGAATGGAATATTATTCATCCATAAAGGAGAAAATCTAGCCATTTGCAGCAACATGGATGGACTTTGAAGGCATTATGCTAAGTGAAATAAGTCAGACAGAGAAAGACAGATACTGTATCATCTCACATATATGTGGAATCTAAAAAACAAAACAAAACAAATTCATACATATGAAGAAGAGACTTGTGGTTGCCAGAATTAGGGGTGAGGTGGTTGGGGAGTGGGAGTGGGTGAGATGGGTGAAGGTGGTCAAAAGGCACAAACTTCCAGTTATGAAATAAATGTCATGGGGATATAATGTAGAGCATTGTAACTGTAGCTAATAATATTGTATAGTATATTTGAAAGTTGCTAAGAGAATAAGTCTTTAAAGTTCTTATCACAAGAGAGTGGTGATGGATACTAACTAGACTTACTGCGGTGATTGTTTTGCTCTATATACAAATATCAAATCATTATATTGTACACCTGAAACTAATAATGTTAAATGTCAGTTCTATTTCAATTACAAAAAAGAAAAAATGAAGAAGGAAAATTTCAGAATTTTCTCAAATATATCAGCCATGCATATGTTCATATTAATATCAGTTAATTTTTAATATAAAACACCAAAAAAATCCCTGCTATGACCATTCTTGTAAAAAAAGACTTTCTGTGCACAAATGTTTTTATCTCTTTTAAGCAAATTCCTATGGGTGAATATCCCAGGCATAAAGATGACATGGCAAAAGGAGCTGGTGTGCGTGCATGCGCGCGTCCGCACGCAGGCATTATGGAGCGAGGTTAGAGGGAGTCTGCTCCCCTACCCACGTACAGGGAAGAGGTCTTCTCAGCCCACATGCTTGTCACAGATTCCCATCCTAGAGTCTAGATTCACATATGAAGGTTATCAGAACACTGCAAAATGGCTTTCGTCTTACACCAAACATGGACCTCAAGTGGCAGTGATCTGTGGTTCTGGGTTAGGAGGTCTGACTGACAGATTAACTCAGGCCCAGATCTTTGACTACAACCAAATACCAAACTCTCAAAAGTACAGTGCCAGGTCATGCTGGTTGACTGGTGTTTGGGATTTTGAATGGCAGAGCCTGTGTGATGATGCAGGGCAGGTTCCACATGTATGAAGTCTACCTGCTCTGGAAGGTGACATTCCCAGTGAGGGTTTTCCGGCTTCTGGGTGTGGACACCCTAGTGGTCATCAGTGCATCTGGAGAGCTCAACTCCAAGTCTGAGGTTGGAGATATCAGGCTGATCCTTGATCACATCAACCTATCTTGTTTCTGCAGTGAGAACCCTCTCAGAGGGCCCAGTGGTGAGAGGTTTGGAGTTAGTTTCCCTGCCATGTCTGACACTTATGACCAGGATATGAAGCAGAAGGCTCATAGTACCTGGAAACAAATGCGGGAACAGAGAGTTACAGGAAGGCACCTACGTGATGGTAGGGGGCCCCAGTTTTGAGACTGTGGCAGAGTGTCATCTGTTGCAGAAGCTGGGCGTGGATGCTGTTGGCATGAGCACAGTACCAGATGTTATAGTTTCAAGGCACTGTGGGCTTTGAGTCTTTGGCCTCTCCCTCATCAATAACAAGGTCATCTTGGATTATAAAAGCTAGGAGGAGGCCAATCATGAGAAAGTACTAGAGGCTGGGAAGCAAGCTCCTCAGAAATTGGAACAGTTTGTCTTCATTCTTCTGGCTAGCATTCCACTGCCTTATGATGCCAGTTAACCAGCCCTGGAGTGGTCTGGCCTCTCCCTTATGGGATCCGAGGAGCTGCTACCTACTTTGGCCTCTTGCTGGAATCACTTGCCTCTGCCCTTAGGTAGTGGCAGAAAGGAGTGTTGCCTTCCCTACTTGTCCCACCAGACCCTCTGGTGCTGAGTCCTCTTCTGCTCAGTTGTCATCTCAAAATGATTTCCACCCCCATTCCTCTTCAAGAACCAGAGCCCAAGCCCTACCGTACATCCAAGGATATGCCCAGGGTTTGACTTGGGGCCGTCGAATTCAGCACAGTAGCTACTGCTAGCTTCCTGAGATGATCCTCTCACATTTCTGGGGGCTCAGTTCTGCCTCAAAGCACTGGAGACCACACAAGGAACAGCCTATTCATTTTGGACTTTTATAATATCATATTTTGAGAATAAAGAGAAAGATGAAAACAAAAAGAAGTAAAGTTAACTTCATTAGAAATTTCCAATCACTTCCGAAAAATTATTTCCATTTTACACTTCCACCAGCAATGTGTGAGATTTCTAGTAGCTCCATATTTTTGCTAACATTGGACTGCCCGTGTTTTTACTGTAGTCATTGTACTGGGTATGTAGTCATACGTATCGTGGTTTTAATTGGCATTTCCAGGATGATGGAAAATTTCAGCATCTTTTCATACACTTAGCATTGGCCATTTATATATCTTCTTTTGTGAAATATCTGTTTAAAATTTTGCCCATTTAAAGGATGTTTTTAATTTTTTTTTTTTTTAGATATAGAAGATTTTTAAACTAAGTATATTCTGGTTACAATTCCTTTGTCAGATACACACATTTGAAATGTTTTCTACCTGTGTTTCATTGCCTATTCAGTTCTTAACAGTGTTTTTAGCAAATTGATTGCAATATAATTGTGACACAATAAACTACACATGTTTAAAGTGTACACTTTGATAAGTTTTGACATATATATTCACCCATAAAACCATCACTACAGTACAAATAATATACTTATTACTCCAAAAGTTTCTTTGTCTTCCCTTGGAATCCATCCATCCTGGCCATACCGAGACAACCCCATTCTTCAGGAAAACAATGACCTAGTTTCTGTCATTGTAGATTAGTTTGATTTTCCTAGAATATTATATAAGTAGAATCATAAAGTCTGAAAGTTTTTTGTCTGTTTTATTTCACTCAGGTTAATTATTTTAGGATTCATCTACATTGTTGTGTGTATCAGTAGTGCATTCTATTTTATTTCTAAGTAGTATTCCATTATATGGATATACCATATTTTGTGTACTGTTCACTTGTAATGAACACTTGGGTTGTTTTCAGTTTGAGCTATTACAAATGAAACTGCTGTGTACATTCAGAATAGTCGGACTTCCCTGGTGGCGCAGTGGTTGAGAGTCCGCCTGCCGATGCAGGGAACACGGGTTTGTGCCCCGGTCCGGGAAGATCCCACATGCCGCGGAGCGGCTGGGCCCGTGAGCCATGGCCGCTGGGCCTGCGCTTCCGGAGCCTGTGCTCCACAACGGGAGAGGCTGCAACAGTGAGAGGCCTGCGTACCGCAAAAAAAAAAAAATAAAAAATAATAATAAAAAAAAAATAATAAGAGAAGTTAAAAGTACTATGAAAGCATAATTCATAAAAGGTAGATAAATTAACACAAATAAAGGCACTTTTATTTAAGAAGCAATTTTGATATATTAATGGCTATATCAAATTGCAAATGGGGCTTAATGACATTCTAGATGATGGAATGATCATGTGACTTTGGAGTCTCCCTGTGCTATGCAGCTGCTTCCCACTAGCTAGCTATTTTACATTTGGTACTGTATATATGTCAATGCCACTCTCTCACTTCGTTCCAGCTTACCCTTCCCCCTCCCCGTGTCCTCAAGTCCATTCTCTACGTCTGTGTCTTTATTCCTTTCTTGCCCCTAGGTTTTTCAGAACATTTTTTTTTTCAGATTCCATATTTATGTGTTAGCATACAGTATGTGTTTTACTCTTTCTGACTTACTTCACTCTGTATGACAGACTCTAGGGCCACCCCCCTCACTACAAATAACTCAATTTCGTTTCTTCTTATGGCTGAGTAATATTCCATTGTATATATGTGCCACATCTTCTTTATCCATTCATCTGATGATGGACACTTAGGTTGTTTCCATGTCCTGGCTATTGTAAATAGAGCTGTAATGAACATTGTGGTACATGACTCTTTTAGAATTATGGTTTTCTCAGGGTATATGCCCAGTAGTAGGATTGCTGGGATGGTAGTTCTATTTCTATTTTTTAAGGAACCTCCATACTGTTCTCCGTAGTGGCTGTATCAATTTATATTCCCAGCAACAGTGCAAGAGGGTTCCCTTTTCTCCACACCCTCTCCAGCATTTATTGTTTGTAGATTTTTTGATGATGGCCATTCTGACTGGTGTGAGATGATACCTCATTATAGTTTTCATTTGCCTTTCTCTAATGATTAGTGATGTGTTTCCATACAAATTGTGAAATTTTTGTTCTAGTTCTGTGAAAAATGCCATTGGTAGTTTGATAGGGAGTGCATTGAAACTGTGGATTGCTTTGGGTAGTATAGTAATTTTCACAATGTTGATTCTTCCAATCCAAGAACATGGTATATCTCTCCATCTGTTTGTACCATTTTTAATTTCTTCCATCAGAGTCTTATAGTTTTCTGCATACAGGACTTTTGTCTCCTTAGGTAGGTTTATTCCTAGCTACTTTATTCTTTTTGTTGCAGTGGTAAATGGGAGTGTCTCCTTAATTTCATTTTCAGATTTTTCATCATTAGTGTATAGGAATGCAAGAGATTTCTGTGCATTAATTTTGTATCCTGCTACTTTACCAGATTCATTGATCAGCTCTAGTAGTTTTCTGGTAGCATCTTTAGGATCCTCTATGAATAGTATCATGTCATCTGCAAACAGTGACAGCTTTACTTCTTCTTTTGCAATTTGGATTCCTTTTATTTCTTTTTCTTCTCTGATTGCTGTGGCTAAAACTTCCAAAACTATGTTGAATAATAGTGGTGAGAGTGGGCAGCCTTGTCTTGTTCCTGATCTTAGTGGAAATGGTTTCAGTTTTTCACCATTGAGAATGATGTTGGCAGTGGGTTTGTCATATATGGCCTTTATTATGTTGAGGTAAGTTCCCTCTAAGCCTACTTTCTGGAGAGTTTTTATCACAAATTGGTGTTGAATTTTGTCAAAAGCTTTTTCTGCATCTATTGAGGTTATCATATGGTCTTTCTCCTTCAATTTGTTAATATGCTCTATCACATTGATTGACTTGCATATATTGAAGAATCCTTGCATTCCTGGGATAAACCCAACTTGATCATGGTGTATGATCCTTTTAATGTGCTGTTGGATTCTGTTTGCTAGTATTTTGTTGAGGATTTTTGCATCTATGTTCATCAGTGATATTGGTCTGTAGGTTTCTTTTTTTGTGACATCTTTGTCTGGTTTTGGTATCAGGGTGTTGGTGGCCTCATAAAATGAGTTTGTGAGTGTTCCTCCCTCTGCTATATTTTGGAAGAGTTTGAGAAGGATAGTTGTTAGCTCTTCTCTAAATTTTTGATAGAATTTGCCTGTGAAACCATCTGGTCCTGGGCTTTTGTTTGTTGGAAGATTTTTAATCACAGTTTCAATTTCAGTGCTTGTGATTTGTCTTTTTATATTTTCTATTTCTTCCTGGTTCAGTCTTGGAAGGTTGTGCTTTTCTAAGAATTTGTCTGTTTCTTCCAGGTTGTCCATTTTATTGGCATAGAGTTGCTTGTAGTAATCTCTCATGATCCTTTGTATTTCTGCAGTGTCGGTTGTTACTTCTCCATTTTCATTTCTAATTCTATTGATTTGAGTCTTCTCCCTTTTTTTCTTGATGATTCTGGCTAATGGTTTATCAATTTTGTTTATTTTCTCAAAGAAGCAGCTTTTAGTTTTATTGATCTTTGCTATTGTTTCCTTCATTTCTTTATCACTTATTTCTGATCTGATATTTATGATTTCTTTCCTTCTGTTAATTTCTGGATTTTTTTTGTTCTTCTTTTCTAATTGCTTTAGGTGGAAGGTTAGGTTGTTTAATTGAGATGTTTCTTATTTCTTGAGGTAGGATTGTATTGCTATAAACTTCCCTCTTAAAACTGCTTTTGCTGCATCCCATAGGTTTTGGGCCACTGTGATTTCATTGTCATTTGCTTCTAGGTATTTTTTGACTGCCTCTTTGATTCCTTCAGTGATCTCTTGGTTATTTAGTAGCATATTGTTTAGCCTCCATGTGTTTGTATTTTTTACAGTTTTTTCCTGTAATTGATATATTGTCTCATAGCATTGTGGTCAAAAAAGACCCCTGATATGATTTCAGTTTTCTTAAAATTACCAAGACTTGATTTGTGACCCAAGATATGATCTATCCTGGAGAATGTTCCATGAGCACTTGAGAAGAAAGTGTATTCTGTTGTTTTTGGATGGAATGTCTTATAAATATCAATTAAGTCCATCTTGTTTAATGTATCATTTAAAGCTTGTGTTTCCTTATTTATTTTCATTTTGGATGATCTGTCCATTGGCGAAAGTGGGGTGTTAAAATCCCCTACTATGATTGTGTTACTGTTGTTTTCCCCTTTTATGGCTTTTATTTGCCTTATGCATTGGGGTGCTTCTATGTTGGGCACATAAATATTTATAATTGTTATATCTTCTTCTTGGCTTGATCCCTTGATCATTATGTAGTGTCCTTCCTTGTCTCTTGTATCATTCTTTATTTTAAAGTCTATTTAATCTGGTATGAGTATTGCTACTCAAGCTTTCTTTTGATTTCCATTTGTATGGAATATCTTTTTCCATCCCCTCACTTTCAGTCTGTATATGTCCCTAGGTCTGAAGTGGGTCTCTTGTAGCCAGCATATATACGGGTCTTGTATTTGTATCCATTCAAATCCATTCTTGTATTTTAATCCATTCCTATTACTATTTTCTTAAATGTTTTGGGTTTGTTATTGCATGTCTTTTCCTTCTCTTGTGTTTCCTGCCTAGAGAAATTCCTTTAGCATTTGTTGTAAAGCTAGTTTGCTGGTGCTGAATTCTCTTAGCTTTTACTTGTCTGTTGGTTTTAATTTCCCCATTGAATCTGAATGAGATCCTTGCTGGACAGAGTTATGTTTGGTGTACGTTTTCCCCTTTCATCACTTTAAATGTGTCCTGCCACTCCCTACTGGCTTGCAAAGTTTCTGCTGAAAGATCAGCTGTTAACCTTATGGGGATTCCCTTGTATGTTATTTGTTGCTTTTCCCTTGCTGCTTTTAATATTTTTTCTTTGCATTTAATTTTCGATACTTTGATTAATATGTGTCTTGTGTGTTTCTCCTTGGATTTATCCTGTATGGGACTCTCTGTGATTCCTGGACTTGATTGACTATGTCCTTTCCCATATTAGGGAAGTTTTCAACTATAATCTCTTCAAATAATTTCTCAGTCCCTTTCTCTTTCTCTTTTTCTTCTAACCCCTATAATTTGAATGTTGGTGCATTTAATGTTGTCCCAAAGGTCTGTGATACTGTCCTCATCTTTTCATTCTTTTTTCTTTATTCTGCTCTGTGGTTGTTATCTCCACTATTTTATCGTCCAGGTCACTTATCCGTTCTTCTGCCTCAGTTATTCTGCTATTGATTCCTTCTAGAGAATTTTTAATTTCATTTATTGGGTTGCTCATCATTGTTAGTTTGCTCTTTAGTTCTTCTGTGTCCTTGTTAAACGTTTCTTGTATTTTCTCCATCCTATTTCCAAGATTTTAGAACATCTTTACTATCATTATTCTGAATTCTTTTCCAGGTAGACTGCCTATTTCCTCTTCATTAGTTTGGTTTTTACCTTGCTCCCTAATCTGCTGTGTATTTCTCTGTCTTCTCATTTTGCTTTACTTACTGTGTTTGGGGTCTCCTTTTTGCAGACTGCAGGTTTGTAGTTCCCATTGTCTTTGGTGCCTGTCCTCAGTGGTTAAGGTTCGTTCAGTGGATTGTGTAGGCTTCTTGGTGGTGGTGACTGGTAACTGTGTTCTGGTGGATGAGGCTGGATCTTGTCTTTCTAGTGGGCAGGACCACGTCTGGTGGTGTATTTTGGGGTGTCTGTGAACTTATTATGATTTTAGGCAGCCTCTCTGCTAATGGGTGGGGTTGTATTCCTGTGTTGCTAGTTGTTTGGCATGGAGTGTCCAGCACTGTAGCTTGCTGGTCATTGAGTGGAGCTGGGTCTTAGCGTTGAGACCAAGATACCTGGGAGAGCTCTCGCCTATTGATATTATGTGGGGCTGGGAAGTCTCTTTTGGCCCAGAGTCCTGAACTCGGCTCTCCCACCTCAGAGCCTCAGGCCTGACACCCAGCCAGAGCACCAAGACCTGGTCAGCCCCACGGCTCAGAAGAAAAAAGAAAAGAAGGAAAAAAAAAAAGAAAGAAGGAAAAAAATAAATAATTAAAATTAAAAAATTAAAAAATATAATAATAATAATAATAATAAAGAAGAGAGAAACCAAACCAATAAACAAATCCACCAATGATAACAAGCACTAAAAACTAAACTAAGATAAACTTATAAATCAGAAACTAATCAGTCACATACAACAAACCCCAAGTCTACGGTGGCTCCCAAATTCCACCACCTCAATTTTGGGATGATTCGTTGTCTCTTCAGGTATTCCACAGATGCAGGGTACATCAGGTTGATTGTGGAGATTTAATCCACTGCTCCTGAGGCTGCTGGGAGAGATTTCCCTTTCTCTTCTTTGTTCGCACAGCTCCTGGGGTTCAGCTTGGGATTTGGCCCTGCCTTTGCATGGAGGTCTCCCTCTGGTATCTGTTCTTTACCCAGACAGGACGGGGTTAAAGCAGCAGCTGATTAGGGGGCTCTGGCTCACTCAGGCTGGCGGGGAGGGTGGGGTATGGAATGCAGGGCGAGCCTGAGGCAGCAGAGGCCGGTGTGAGGTTGCAACAGCCTGAGGAAAGTTGTCCCCGGGAAGTTGTCCCTGGATCCCAGGACCCTGGCAGTGGTGGGCTGCACAGGTTCCTGGGAGGGGAGGTGTGGATCGTGACCTGTTCTTACACACAGGCTTCTTGGTGGCTGCAGCAGCAACTTTAGCATTTCATGCCCATCTCTGGTGTCTGTGTTGATAGCCACAGCTCATGCCTGTCTCTGGAGCTCCTTTAGGTGGTGCTCTGAATCCCTTCTCCTTGCACACCCTGAAACAATGGTCTCTTCACTCTTAGGCAGGTCCAGACTTTTTCCCAGACTCTCTCCCAGCTAGCTGTGGCGCACTAGCCCCCTTCAGGCTGTGTTCACGCAGCCAACCCCAGTTCTTTCCATGGGATCTGACCTCTGAAGCCCGAGCCTCAGCTCCCAGCCCCCTCCTGCCGCGGTGGGTGAGAAGACAAGCCTTTCAGGCTGGTGAGTGCTGGTCGGCACCGATCCTCTGTGCGGGAATCTCTCCACTTTGCCCTCTGAACCCCTGTTGCTGTACTCTCCTCCGTGGCTCCGAAGCTTCCCCCCGCCACCCCCTGTCTCTGCCAGTGAAGGGGCTTCCTAGTGTTTGGAAACTTCTCCTCCTTCACAGCTCCCTCCCAGAGGTGCAGGTCCCATCCCTTTTCTTTTGTCTCTGTTTTTTCTTTTGCCCTACCCAGGTACCTGGGGGAGTTTCTTAACCTTTTGGGAAGTCTGAGGTCTTCTGCCAGCGTTCAGTAGGTGTTCTGTAGGAGTTGTTCCACATGTAGATGTATTTTTGATGTATTTGTGGGGAGGAAGGTGATTTCCACGTCTTACTCCTCCGCCACCTTGAAGGTCCTCCTTAAAATCCAGGTTTTAAAAAATATTAAAAATAAATTCTGGAGCAAGATAATTAGTAAATATTTTTAAAGTTTTAAAAAATTCCAAAACCTCAACACAAAAGGTTTCCATAGTAGCAAAAGGTTTAATGAGGAGAAAAACCATCCCTTTTTGTAAGTAACAACGTTTTATACCTGCACATCATTTTTCCTTTCCCATACAAACCACACTTTTATTATTTATGAACAAATTTCATAACACGTTTTTTCCTTCCTTACATTTTTTCTATTTTCTCATTTATTTATTTTCTTTCTTTACGTAAACTGATGAATAGATTAACATCTCAGGAAAATAGAACTAAAGTGCTTGGGCTTTCACTCTGAACCATTAACTGTTCCATCAGATTTGATATATGATGACTTTTTTTGTGGGAAGGTATTGCCATAAATGCACTGGATTTTTAATGAGCCAGCTATAGGAAAGGGGTGTGTGCATGTATATATGTGTGTGATAGGTACAAAAAAATCATTGACTCTTCCCTTCTCTTTCAAATTTCCCTACTACTAACCATAAAATTCTTTTGGGATGTATTAAGTAATGACAAAAATCACAATAATTACTCTTTATTGAACTTGTCTGTCAGGATAGCATTACCTCTTTTATCATTACAACAATCCTATGAAGGAGAGAAGAAACAAGTTTAAAATGATGTGCTCAAGGTTATATATCTGATGTTAATAAACTGATAAACTAAAATAACTCATGTTGACCCCATAGCCATGGTGTCTGTACTCTTGAGTTGAGAAGTGTTAGCAAGGTAGCTGCCAGTGACATAAATGCAGAGGATCTTGGAAATATCTCCTGCTCTTCAAAACACTTCTGATCACTTGCTGATGCTTGATATTTTTAAAAATAGACTTAATTTTTTGGAGCCGTTTTAGAGTCACATTAAAACTGAGTGGAAAATGCAGAGAGTTCCCATACACCTCTTATCCTCACATGCTCAGCCTCTCCCACTATCAACATTCCCCCACCAGCATGGTACATTTGTTACAGTTGATGAACACACACTGACACATTATAGTTACCGAAAGTCCATAGTTTAATTCAGATTCACTCTTGGTGTTGTATATTCTATGGGCTTGGACAAAGGTGTAATGGCACACGTATCCACCATTATAGTATCATACAGAGTAGTTTCACTGCCCTAAAAGTCCTCCGTGTTCTGTCTATTCATCCCTCTCTTCCCCCTAACCCCTGACAACCACTGTTGTGTTTTCTTTTTACTGCTGAATAATATTCCTTTGTCCAGGTGTACCATAGCTTAATCATCCATTAACCTACTAAAGGACATCTTGGTTGCTTCCAAGTTTTTGTAATTATGAAAAAATCTGCTATAAACCCAAATGTGAAGAATTTTGTGTGGACATAAGTTTTCAAATCAGGAAATATTTCCTGCTCTTCAAAATACTTTTGTTATTTTGTTATAAATTCTAAGCATCACTTTGCTGATGCTTAGAATTTTTCTCAGGAGTTCCAAGAGCTTCAGTTTTGCGGTAACCAATGAGACTTAACAGTGCAAAGGTCTCTGGCAGAGATGATGTTCTGGACTCACAATAGTGTATACAAAACTACATCTGAAACTTTCTTCAAAATAAGCACTGGGGACAGCTCTGCATCTAAAACAAGGTTACAAAAGAAGTTTCCAGAAATTGCAAAAATGTGCATCAACTTGAATTGCAAAGTTTTGCTCCTATTTGTTATTTGATTTGTTGCTGTGACCAGTTATGTTTTTATCCCTCTCTTGGTCTCTAGAAGTCTTCCTTAGCAACTAGGCAATTCGTAAACTTAGCTTCTGGCTTCCAAGCTCTCCCTGATCAAGTGATGCATCAGAGTTCTGTCTTGTGTTGATACAAAGAGAGAGAATGCTCACATTCACATTCCCCCATCTCAGGAAACACGAATTCCTCTTTACACTTAAAGGAAGAAATGTCAAGATGACTTTAAACACTTTTATTTTTAAAAGATTAGTGTGATTTATGTATTTAAAAAGACAATACAGGAACATTGATGCAAATCAGTGGTGCCCACCAAATATTACTTGCACACCTGTATTTCCCTGTTGGGTGTCCAGTTTGTTTTCTTTTTTAAACAGGAAAATTTCTTTGTAATGATGAATTTGTGAATACACAGTTCTAGAATAGGGCCTCTCACTGGGCCACAAGGAGGCAGTAAGGGAGCAGGTCTGAGAAGGACCAACACATTCCAGAGCCCACATTGCACTGACACCCATGTTGGGAGTGACCGTCACGTAACTCATCGAAGTTTGGCCCACCCACCAGTTCAGTCAAGATCAATGTCACTTTCAGTTCTTCAGCTTTGGCCATTGAAGATAAAATCTACCTTGAGGACAGGATATCAGGCTTGAACTTTTCTAAGCAAACAGCTTTTGTCACATCACATATGTGTTTCTTTCTAGCATCTTTTTATATGTATTTGCTATTCTGTAATTAGCATTTAATGTTTCTATTTCAATAAGAAATCAAGTTCTCTTAGCCTATTTTCCATATTATGATTGGAAATAGTATCCATTGATGTCAACTAGGCAAGCTGCAAACTGTAGGATGTGTCTATAGTGTATCTTTTCCCTTTTCCTGCTAGTAGTTTTAATTAGGATAATCTGAGAACTTACATTCAGATTACCATTATGAACAATCGTATTAATTAATTTATTATTTTTCAAAAATTGTTTTTACACTTTTACGAGGTTGCAAAACCATGTTAAAACTGTTAAAAATAAAAACATTTTTACCACTGGATCTTAGTTCAGATTATGGTAGTAGAAACAAGGAATGAATGTTAACTTCATTTATTTGGTCAGTGTGTATGTTTTAAAACAACCTGCTAGGTCTTTGATTAAAAAAAAAAATTTGTTTTTAAAGAGAAAAATAAAATAAGCCATGCTTCCTATGGGGAGAAAACATATTTACAATAATTATTTGGACAGTAAGTCGAGTTTTAAGTAGTTTCATTATTTTATATCTATGCGTTTATACCACATCTTCATTTTTCCTGAGTTATTATTATTTTTTAAATGGCACAGTTATTTCCTGAGGAACATTTTCTGGAAGGGTATGAGTCCTTGCGCATCTGAGAGTATCTTAATGATTTTACTAATTAAGTAAATAGTGGCGAGTATAGAATTTTTCCCTTCAAAAGCTATGCAAACTTTCCCTTGAGAATCTCACTGAAATGTTCCACTTTCATTTAGTATTCAATGCTGTAAACAAGAAATTTGGTTTTATCCTGAGATTTTTTTTTCTTCTATAAGAGACTTCTTTTGTGTTGTAAAGCAAGATTTCTTTTCTTTTTATTATTAATCTCATCTGATATTTGACAGTCTATTTCCTGGTGAAGATTCAAATTTTTCTTCAGCTTAGGACATTTATTCAATTATTTCTTTGATTTTGCTTCTCTTTTTGCTCTTTTGCATATCATGTGTGTTGGATCTCCTGGATCATTTTTCCTAGTCTCTTGCCATTTTCCTTATTATTATATTCTTACTTTTATTTTTTCCTCTGAGTTTGAGACAATGTTTTGTGCTCAGCTTTTATCAGCTTCTCAGTTTCCTTCATCATTCAACTGGCTAGTGACTGCCTCCACAGTGTTTTTTAAAATGCATGAATTGAGCTTATTATCTGAAACAGTGCTTTACTGATATTGAATATTTCTTTTCTAACATATTTTTCCTACAGTGTCATCTGGAATCTCATTCATTTTTATCCCAGTTCCTTACCTCTATTCCCCTTCTGTTGAACAGCTAAATCTTTTCATTTGGTGGTTTTTATTTGTTTATTCTTACATACAAGAGCAGAAGAAGATATGGCATAGACATGCTAAAGAATTTTCTCTGTGTTATGTGCAAACTAAAAGTAGCTGATTCAGACCCCTTTTCCCACACCTCTCCTCTATCCTCAGAAAAGCATCCAAGTATAACTTTGGAGTGAGAATCATAGTCTCAATCCTGGTACACTCCTTGAATCATGGTCAATTTCTTTCTCTCTTGTAGCCCACTCTTGCTCCCACCCATATCCCTTCTAGCTTAGAATTCTGCTAAGTATTTACGTCCACTTATTTCCCAGGTGTATTTTCCCCTTGTACATGGTAATATGTAAGAGCTTGCCAATACCTTAACCCCATTTGCCTACTCTCTAGAATTTCCAAAATTCTGAATTCTGAATAGTACCCTTGCCAAGATCCAGGGATCTCTATTATGTTTCTCAGTCACTTGGATGCACATGAGTTAGAGAGAAGTGCACAATAAGGGTGATCAAATTATCATCCTAGATGGAAATCCCCAGGAATTCTAGTCCTAGAGTGGCCCTATAATAAATTAGATGTCTCACAATTAAGCTTTCTGTAACCAAATAGCATCATGCATGGGCCATCTTTCTGGGATTCTCTACACTAAACTGAATAATTTATCTGAGGTGGGGCCTGAGGTTCTGATGTTGACATTGCTGCTCGTGGACCACACTTTGAGTAGAAAGGATGTAGTCATTAACAGAACAACCTGAAGTTAGCAGAACAGAACAATATAAGCCTAACTGTCTGATTTTCTCAGATTTCTTGGGCTAGGAGCAGAAAAATACCTCCTCTGGTCTCCTCCCAGGTGAAATAGGTGTCAACTAGCTGACTTCTGCCTCATTCAGAGAAGAACTATGGTTAACAGGGAAGAAGGCCTGGTTTGTTATACATGACCCTACCACTTCTTAGCTGTATGATCTTGAGAAAACCAGTACAGCTCCAGGCTTCCCCTTTGATTAAAGGTGGACACTATCTCCTAGGTGTACACCTGTGGTTTTCAGCCCTCTCTGCACATAAAGATACCCTGGAGAGCTTTGAAAATATTCCAGTGCCCACCATCAGAAAATCTGACTTAATTCGTCCAGAGCAGTGATTCTCAGACTTGGCTTGACATGGAGAGTTTTTAAAAATCCTAATCCCCTGGCAAAACTCAAACTAAATATGTCAGAATCTTTAAATGTTAGAATCAGACATTACAGCATCTTAAAATTTTTACAGGTGATTCCAATTCACAGGTAAGTTTGAGAATCACTGATCCAGGGTGAAGGCTGGACATTCAAACTTCTTGTTGTTGATTCTAATGTATGAACAAAGATTGAGTGCCACCGATCCAGACACTCACATAGTATTATAAGGATCTGAAGAAATTACATAGCAATCAAAGTTAACTTCCCAGTAATAAGACAAACTGAGATCCCCTGCTTCCTGTTGTGATGGACTGAGGAGGACATGATATCACTTCTTTGATATTCCTGCCCAAAAGGCATAACCTTAATGTAATCATGAGGAAACACACTAAAATGAAACAGAAATATTTTAAAAAATGCACAATGTACTGTACTCTCTGAAAATGTCAATCTTAGTCATGAAAGACAAAGATGAATAGTTCCATGTTAAAAGAGACTAAGGAGATATGGCCACTAAAAGTAACAGATAATTCTTGGGAAAAAGATGTTATAGAGGATATGATTAGGAAAATTGGCAAAATTTGAATACAGACTGTGGATTAGATAATAATATTGTGTCTATGCTAAATTTCTTGATATTGAAAACTGTACTGTAGTTATATAAGAGAATGTTCTGTTGTTAGGAAATATACACTGTACAGGTTAGGAGTAAAGGGGCATGATTTTTGCCACTTACTTTCTAATGGTTCAGGGGAAAATTACATATATATATATATATATATGAGATTACATAAGAGATAGGGAATAGTGTAGCATATGTGGCAAATTGTTAACAAGTGGTGAACTGGGGTGAAGGATATATGAGAATTCTTTACATATTCTTGCTTCTTGAAACTAAATCTGGATGAAGTGTGTATGAGAGTACATTGCATTATTTTTGTAGTTTTTTGTAAGTTTGGAATTATTTCAAAAATAAAAATTGAAAGAGTACAAAGTAAAGCAAAAATTAAAAAAAAAAAGAACTTGTATTTAGACTTGGCCTAGGTGAATGGTTGTTCACTGTGCAAGTGTAAAGTCCAGCCTAGGGAGGAGAGTGATCCATGACTATGCACAGATGCTGCTGAAGCCCCTTTTGGGCTTATCCATCTGATTTGCCATTGTTGGGTCTATGTGGAGGACTCTGGACATCCTCGCCCATACCCCCTAGGCCTGGGAGTATACCTGCCTAGGACAAAGTGACAAGGACATGGAAGGAGACTAAGTGATGCTCTCTCACCCAGCACAGACAGAGGAAGCAGGGCAGGAGGCAGAGTGCCACTTCCCATGGGAGGAAGGATGGCTCTTGCACCTTCCAATTCTGCCACTTTCAGAAGAACACCACTCACAAAGCCTCCCTCATTCTTCCTGGGTTCAGGCATGATGGGTGCCTGGATGGATGCCACATGCAGAATGGTGTGAGTGTCATAGTTGAGATATGTGACATTAAAGCAAAGCGAAGAACAAACAGAAGAACTGAAGGGCTTTGCATGATTTCTTCCACCTTTGCAGCCCCACGAAATGCACCAGTAAACAGTGTTATTAATAAAGCAACTCACACCTGAGCTAATTCCTACAGTCCTTTTATCATTCTACCTTTGGAAGCATTTGTTGTTGCTTCTCAGTTTGAAGATTTCTTGCCTCCTCTTCTTCTCCTTTGTCTTGGAGATTTGGTCTCAATGTGGACAGTCACAGCGCTAGGCTTGCCAACACTTTTGCAGTTGACTGGTAATTGGGCCCTCTGCTGCGGCCAGTCCCTCCACACGTGGAGATGGGTTCTGGACACCAAAGCTCCTGACACCATCCATGTTCTGGACTTGAAACGTCATCCTGCTCTGAATCTTATTCCCCAACTTTTTCCCAGCATTCTCATTTTTGACTCCTTGTTTTATCTTTTGCTTTCAGCTCTATATTTACTTCTAGGAAACTGACAGCCATTAGAATTTCCCTAGCCATTTTCAGAGGAGGAAAAGAAGTATAGAGTGATTAGGTAATTTATTAAGGTCACACAACTGGTAAATGAAGGATTCAGAACTGGACCCAACCCTGGCTGACTCCAGGTCTTTGTACTACATTATTCCTCTCAAAGCAGAAATTCCCTCTTCCCCTTGTATTCAGAGGGATAATATTAACGAAATGTGTCTAATGGTGTCTCTTCTAAGTCATGAATTAGGGAACTAGAGCTGGGCTTGTGTTTGATAGAGCTACTAAGCCTGAATGAAAAGGTGCCAGGGGTAAGGGAAAGTATGGATATGTTTCCTTCTCTTGACTGCAGCTGACTATTCCTTTAGAGTGTACAGAAATAGAAGAAAGTGATGTGATTCCAATGAACATATTCTATCAACACATTAAGAGATAATTTGTAAAGAAAAAAACCCAAAACATAGTATTAATTAATTTAAGCAAGGTCTACTTTTCCAGAAGATTCTACTCCTCTCACGTCTGGACACTAGGTTCAGTTGAAAGTAACTCACCTGCAAAGAAATATAGAGACAGCTGAATGTTGCCTGCTGCTTTCAATCTAACCCTTGCCTCGGCTGCCAGAAAATTCTTTTCTAGCTTATTTTATTTCAGTGTCTGACTTTTGTTTCCAGTTGTGAATGCTGAATGAACCACTTTCAAAATCTGTGCTACCTGAGCTCATCCTTCCTTTCAAAGGGTTGAACCTAGTCTTCTACACGTGGTCACCCTGGTGCCTTCCTGCTGTAAATACTCATGGTCACAGTGAGTCTGAAACTCTCACCCTCCTACTCCTCCTTGGGATGCTTTTCTGATCCTTTTCTCAGCTGAGGATGTCCATTGTCTCAAGAAGTAGTCACTCCCTATGATCCTGTCTCTTGGAGATAAAGATAAAAGCCCAAGGACAGTACTGACTTGCTTGAGGTCAGACAGCTATAGGTGACTGTGCTGGAGCTTAAGCTCAGGTCTCGACTCCCTGATCAAGCCTCTCTGCACTACATTATGCCTTTGAACCAGATGGTTTCAGAGGAGAGGTAGCCTGATGAGGTCCTGTCTCTGGAGTCCAGCAGATGCGGATTAAAGCCCCAGCTCCACCACTTGCTGGTGGTGGGACAGTGAGGAAGTGGATTAAACATTTTCTTTCCTCAGCTCTAAAATGAGAATTATCATCCCTAACATACAAGGTTGTAAAGATGAAAGGAGATAATATGTTAAAGTACCGTAAATGCAAAGTTGTGCAGTAAGTGTAAATATCCACCTCCACCCTTTTTCAAAAATGCCTTGGAGTGGTCAACCTGCCCTTCCCTTCAGTTGATTGAAATTCTGCAAAGACAAGTAGGGAGCCAGGGTCTGACACATGCAGGTAGCCCATGAGCCTGAATAGCTGACTCATTTCCTAGAACTTAAAAAAAATCACAACTGTGCAAACGGAGAAAGACATTTTTTAAAGCCATAAAGAAGTTTTAGAAGTTATTGTTTATCTCACTTATTCAAGGTGAGTAATAGAATCCCACATCCTTTCATTGCATAGAAAAGGAAATAGTCCATGTGAGGTTGAAAGTCTTACTCAACACTCAGTGCTATTTAGCATCAGACTGGGACTAGAACTCAAATTTCTTGATCTCCAGGCTACAACCTTATAGGCACCACATATGCTGGGGTGAATGGTTAGAGAAAAGTATTTGTATTTTAAGAGAATTATTTTACTTACGAGATAACCAAATGTGAGGTTTTTGACAACCATAATGAGCTTTTGTCTAATGGAATTTTATTATTAAACTCTCAGGGTAGGATTGTACATCTTTGCAAAAGCTTCCATCATCCCTTTATTCATTCATTTCCTGTGAGTCTTCGTGAATTTATTGCTTTACTTATTCAATATAGCACTTTTTTTTTCTACAGACTTTGCAAGCAACAAGCATATTTCACAGCTGATAGAAGCTAAGACTTCTACCAACTCTGCCAGCTTAGTTGCTATGGAGATAAATGGTTTAAGAAAGTCTCATTTATTTGAAAATATATTTAGAAATAATTGAGCCCCTTGAGAGCAAAATGTCCAAAATTCTCTCTATCATAGTACTTGATACTTTTCCTTCAGGGGACCAACAGCTTTTGAAGGCAAATTCTCTTAATTGTGGTGGGTCAGTTGCTTGTATTTGAGTTTCCATGTCTCCTTGATTACATCTTGGGCTAGTAGGACTTGTCCTAGGCTCAGCAAATACCCTCCTTGATTACACACCACCAGGGATTAAAAGAAGCGTCGTCGCCATGGGGGATGTTTTTCCCTGTAGTGATTATAGATTAGAGTTTGATGTTAATTAGACAAAATGTGATTAGAACAGGAATGAATGCTGGAAGCTTGACAAAGCAGACACTGGGGAGAAATGCAGGATATGAACTTGTTACTTGGGCAAACGAGCAGGAACCCAGGCAATTTGCGTGAACAGAACCCTCTCAACATCCTCCCATTCCACACATTATCCTCACTCTTTCAAGTTTCTTGAACTAGTACCTGCTATAAAGTCCCATTAACTCTTATGTAAAAAGGAGTATTAGGCCCACTTGACATGATGGATAATAATTTTTTGGGAACGTTCTATGTTCCAGGACTCCACTTACATGCATTATCACTTCTAATCTTACAATAAACCCATGTGTGGAAAATACCATTTTTATGCTTATTTTACAGATGAAGAACCTAAGATTCACACCAGTTTTGGGCTGGGATCCAAGTGTATGCCCTCCGGGTGCCAAGGACTTGCACTGCCATAACATGGCCTTGGGGGGTTTGAGCCAGTTCTTCCCAAGCAGACCCTTGAACTCACGGTCTTAGGAACTAGCTTGCCCATCCCTGTAATGAACAGAGGTCGTAGAAACCTTGGAACCTTGAGGCTCTTAGTGCTATTCCACACAGGACAATTTGCCACTTAGCTTAGCATGTGGCTCTCCCATCTGACCTAGCAATTACACAAATCCTACTGTCTTTAGCTCCCTTTTTTCATATGTTGGGAATAGTAAAGGGTGACTCTCCTCATCAGGCATCAGCAGTGGCAGCATAGTGTGGTGGGTGAAATCATGTGCTCTGGAGTCAGACTGCAAAGGATCAAATCCCAGTTCTACCACTGACTTGTTGTGTAAGACTTTTCTATACTTCCATCTCCCCATTGATAAAATGGGGGTGATAATACTGCCTACTTGTGAGGATCCTCCTGAGGATTAAAAAATATGCATAAAACTACTAGAATGTAAATCCACAAAGCCATACCCTTTGATATATTCTCTACCATATCTCCAGATCCAACACACTATTGTCACTCAATAAATGTATATTGAATAAATACACTACTTAGTTGATCACAGAAATATATTTTAAGACGGAGGCTCCATCAGCTGGAGTCCTTGAGTTAAGCCACACTGCCTACCTGTTTGGCCATATAACAGGAAGAAGAAATACAAATTTTGTTCTTATAAAGCCAGTGAGAATTGAAGGTTGTTTGTCACTGCAGTACAGGCAAGCCTATTTGGACAAATAGCATCTGGGGATGCTGCCCACTTCAGCCCTGGGCCATTTCAGTGGGCTTCACTACCTTACTCTGTACAGGAGTAAGCTGCACATCCTTTCTTTTTCCCCTCACAGAGACTGATCCTAAATCTTTGCCACAGAGTTCTTCCTCCTCTTGTGTCTAGCCTGACTCTTCCCCAAAGAATCCTTTGGGGATCTAATAACTGGTTGCATGGAAGCCTTATGTTTCCAGGGAAAGTTTTCATTGATCCACCCTTGATGGTCTCTGCATTTACATATGGTTAAGAATAACAACTTCATTTTTCTTTTCCTGAACATAATTTAGGTCATGGAAAGACAAAAACTGAAAGGTTCACTGGGAATTATAATCCCAATGTTCTTTGAACATTTCCAATTTGTCTTGAAACATGGCCAAACCTGTTATTATTTGGCTTGAAAGAAGTGATAACTCTTGAAAGAAGTGATAACTCTACATGATAACCGAAAGAAATTGTGGTACCTAATTGCCAGTACTAAAAGTTGCCCATGTTTTCAAGAAGATGCCAATTATTTTTCCTGGCCAGAACTCTGTAGAACAATTTTTCAGACATGGATCAGTTTATGGTAACATCTGGTCTCCTATTTAGTTGAACACGGAGCTTTCTGTAAACATTTCCCTATGGCTTTTTTGTTGCTTGCTTCCTCTGGATCACATCTCCTAAACATTTCCCATGCAAACCATGTTCCTTCGGTCTCTAACAAAGTACAGACATACCTCAGAGATATTGCAAGTTCAGTTCCAGACCACTGCAGTAAAGCGAATAACACAGTCAAGTGAGTCACACAAATTTTTAAATTTGTCAGTGCACATAAAAGTTATTTTTACACTACACTGTAGTCTGTTAAGAGTCTGTGCAATAGTTTTATGTCTAAAAAAACAATGTACGTATCTTAATTTTTAAATATTTATTGCTAAAAAATGCTACCCGCTCTCTGGGCCTTCAGTGAGCAGTTATGTTTTTGCTGGTGGAGGGTCTTGCCTTGGTGCTGATGGCTTCTGACTGATCAGAGTGGTGGCCGCTGAAGGTGTGGCAATTTCTTAAAATAAGATAACACGGAAGTCTGCCACGTCGATTGACCCTTCCTTTCACCACCCATTTCTCTGTAGCACGAAATGCTGTGTGAGAATATTTTACCCACAAATGGACTTCTTTCAAAATTGAAGGTAATCCTCTCAAACCCTGCCACTGCTTTAGTAAATAGGATTATGTAATATTCTAGGTCCTTTGTTATCATTTTAACAATTTTCACAGCGTCTTCACTAGGAGTTCATTCCATCTCAAGAAACCACTTTCTTTGCTCATCCATAAGAAGTAACTCCTCATCTGTTAGTTTTATCATGAGATTGCAGCAATTCAGTTGCATCTTCAGGCTCCACTTCTAATTCTAGTCGTCTTGCTATTTACTTCCTGAACTGAAGTTTTAAACCCCTCAAAGTCACCCATGAGGGTTGGAATCCACTTCTTCCAAACTCCTGTTAATTTTGAGATTTTGACCTCTTCCCATGAATCACGAATGTTCTTAATAACATCTAAAGCAGTGAATCCTTTCCGAAAGGTTTTCAATTGACTTTGTTGAGATCCATCAGAGAAATCACTAGCAATGGCAGCTATAGCCTTACGAAATGTGTTTTTTGAATGATAAGACTTGGAAGTTGAAATTACTCCTTGATAAAATTACGCACTCCATGTGGTTCTAATGGACGAGGTGGTTCTGGTCCATGGACAGTGAGTTGTTGGAAATAGCACCAGACTTGAAAGTAAACTGGTTTCAAATTCTGGTTTTATCGCATAGGAGCTAAGTATCTTTGGGAAAGTTATTCACATATTCTGAATAGCTTCTCATGAGATAACACTGTTCATTTCATTAAGTTGTGAGAATAAAAATTTTAAAATAAAGCATATGTGATGGCAAATAGCATGATCAGGCACACTGTAGTTGCACAATAATATAAATCTGAATCTTTACTCATTCATCCAACAATTTTATTGAATGCTACTAATTACTGATATTATTATCATCAGTAGTAGTAATAGTACTAGGAGGAGTAGTAGTAATTACTCTGTACTAAATGTTGTTCTAAATGCTATATGTATATTATCTTCCTTAATCCTCATTCTACCCCAATAAGTTTACATATGATTATTCTAATTTTCTAGATGTAGAAACTAAGGCATGGAGATGTTAGAAATCTTGCTGAATTTCCACGGATAGTAAGTACTGAAGCTAAGATTTAGCTCTTAAAGTGTGAGACCCTACTGACTCAGCACTGAGTGTACTGTGCAGTGATGTGTACCAGCCTAGAAGATGAGAAAGAATAAACAAATAAGTAATAGCAAAGAATAAAAAGCTAAGAAGGAAGTGAACAGGAAATTAGAATAGAGAATAACAAGGTGGGAATGTTACTGATTTAGAGATATAGGTGGACTCATCTCCAAAGTAGCGATATTTACACTGGGACCTGAAGAATGAGAGGAGGGGCCACCTGGCAAAGTGTTGGAAGGAGCATATCAGGCTAAGGGGATAACAGTGTACACTGAGGCCCTCAGGCTGGACAAAACTCGGTATGTCTGGGGATCAGTGTGGCTTCACCTTAGTGCCCAAGGGGTAGAATGGCACAAACTGACATTGGAAAGGTGGGCAGAGGCCAGGATATGTAGAGGCCTTGCAGGCCGAAAAAGGGAACACTAATTTTATTTGAAACGCAATGAGGAGTTGAATGGTTTCTAAGCCATTTACATTTTTAAAAGATTACCTTCAGTGCTGTTTGAAGAATGAATTGGGTTAAAATGGGGCAAAAGAAGAAGCAGAGAAGACAATTATGATATTACAGCTGCGGTCAGAGGAAAGGTGATGGTGATTTACTCTAAGCGAGACAAAATTAAAAGTCTAATTTTTTAAAATAAATGTATTTATTTTTGGCTGCGTTGGGTCTGCATTGCTGCACACGGGCTTTCATAAGGAGTTGCGGCAAGCAGGGGCTACTCTTCGTTGCAGGGCGCGGGCTTCTAATTGCGGTGGCTTCTCATGTTGCAGAGCATGGGCTCTAGGCGTGCGGGCTTCAGTAGTTGTGGTTCACGGGCTCAATAGTTGTGGCTCACGGGCTCTAAAGCACAGGCTCAGTAGTTGTGGCGCACGGGGTTAGTTGCTCCACAACATGAGAGATATTCCCGGACCAGGGATCGAACACCTGTCCCCTGCATTGGCAGGTGGATTCTTAACCACTGTGCTACCAGGGAAGTCCCTAAAAGTCTAATTTTGAACATATTAAATATATGATTATTATATTAAATGAAAGAAGGGATATCAAGTGGACAAGTGGATATCTAAGAATAAAGCTCCAAAAGAGAATAAATATAGAAGTCAAGAACTTCTTTACTTCTCGTATTTAAGCAGGAACTTCTTAATATACTTCCAGTCTTTAAAGGAGCAAGGGAAATAAATGTAACCTCCTAGAGTTTGGGTTAAGAGGGAGACTGAAAAAGATGAAAAGGTACGCTAGAACTGATACCTGAAGAAACTTGAGTTTCTCTAACATTTGAAGCTTAGGCAAAGTTAAAGGATGCAGTAAAAAAAGACAGTAGAATCAGTCATAGAGATCTGAGGAAAATAGGCAATATGCCCAGGAAATCAGGAGAGAAAGTACTGAAGCCATAAGGAGTTGTCATTGGTGTGGAATCTTGCTGGGAGGTGAAGGATGATGGGGACAGGGAAATGTGCTTTTAATTTAGAGAGTCCCGTTGACCTTTAATAGCAATTTTAATATAGTCATGAGCAAAATTCAGAATAGAGCTGTTGTAAGAATGAACGGAAGGAGGTAGAAAAATGAGTTCTAAGAATTTTGACTATAATGGGGATCAGAGAAATGGGGCAATAGCTGAAGGGTATTGTGGAACCACAAGATTGTTTCTGTTTTCTTTTCTTCCTTCCTTCCTTCCTTCCTTCCTTCCTTCCTTCCTTCCTTCCTTCCTTCCTTCCTTCCCTCCCTCCCTCCCTCTTTCTTTCTTCCTTTCTTTCTTTCTGTTTTGTTTGTTTGTTTGTTTTTGTTTCTAAGATGGTAAATACTGAAGCCTATTTGGATTCTCTAGGGCATGGTCCAGTAGGGAGATTGGTGATATAAGGAAAAAGAGGGGGGAAGTAAAGGAACAAGGGATGTAACAGGGCAGGCGCTCCAGACCTCAAGTGTAAGAGGAGAAAGAGCTCTTCCTCACTAGAAACTATGAAGGGGAAAATATGGAGGGATAGGATGGATCTCTAGACCTGCTCATTTTACAGTGAAGAAATTCTCTTTTAAAGAGTTCGAGTGTTTTCAGTAAAACAAGAGGTAAATTTTGCAACCTGAAAATACAATAGGGAAAGGAAAGCTGGAAGGCTTGAAGATAAAGAGATGTAAAATCAAATGTCACTGATGAGTGAGCGAGAGGCAGATCACCAAGTACTGAGTAGGACACTTAGGGCAGAATGTCCATCTGGAGCTAGTCATCATCAATATGGAGAGATGCCAGCCCTCCCAGGTATGTGATTTTTTTCCAGTAATACTGGCCTCTTGGGTACATACCCAACAGTGGCAGTTTTTAATGTTCATCCAGATTTTTAGATTTATGAGGATAAGTATGATGGGGGAGAGTGAGCAGGGAGCTCTGAGTAGTGTAATCTAAACTAGGTATGGAGGAAAATGAAGACAGAAAAAAAATGTATGGCTGAAGAATGATGTTAAGAAAGGATAAGAGGAATTGCCTTCATACTTTGTAAATCGGTCCTCTTTATAAGTTAAAACATTTTGGCACATAGCCTTCATACATGCATGGATGTTTGCCTAACGCTTACATGTACTCACTGTGTTCCAGTACAGAGCTAGGTGCTTTACAAATATTAACTTGCTCAAGGTTCGTAACCTTCATAATAACTTCATAAAGTAGAAACTACTACTATACAATTTTACTAATGAGAAAACTAGGCATAGAGTAGTTAGGTGACTTTCTCAAGTCCCCACCTTAAGTAAATGGTGCAGGATTTGAGTTGATGGAGTTTTGCGGCTGAGTTCATGCTCTTATTTATGTGTGTAAAACTATTCTCATGAGTTATTCTACTAGTACATCATGTATATACACGATAAGGTGTATGCAAAATGATGGGTTAAACGTAACTTGAGGTTCTAATATTTTCTTCCCACAGTCTAATAAATTTTTTATGCAGCTCCTGAGCTACATGCACTTTGGAGCCTAATGTTAAGGTGGTGGTGAACACTGTAATCTGTGCAATTTAAACAACCGAGCCACGAAACTACAAGGTTGTGGTTAAAGGGTTAGTTTAGGCATTTGTGACTTCAGGGGTGGCTTAGTTTATATTGATGACAGGTCCAAGAGGTGTCCTTGAAATTGTGAGGCTAAAATGAAGTGATGAAAAGTTCTTTGTGATAAGGAGGTAAAGGAATTAAGAAGATAAGGGATTAACTGGGTCATCTGCACAGACCCTGATGTCTCTGAGAATGAAAGCACGAGTTGAGATGGAAGATGAGACTGCACTCCATCTTTCAACATCTTTGTAGAAGGAGGAAGGATAATTAGGAAATCAACTTATGACAGTGATGAGGACGAGAGGCAGTGGAAGACTTGTCCATAATGGATGCATACCCAATTGTGGAAATACAAATGATGGTTCATCCTGCAGGGAATTTTAGGATGTTAGATGGTGGAGGATTGCAATGCTGACTATAAAGGAAAGGTGACCTTAGTGAGAAGAAACTTGGGAATACTCAAGATTGTAATAAAACGATGCATGGGCAGGAGACCCCACACTTGTGGGCAGCATCAAGGAAGGATTCACAGAGAAGCCAATGCTTGACTTGATTTTGACTTTTGGAAGAAAGAGAATATGTCATCCAGATGGACCATGGGGAAAGAAAGCATTAAAAATGGAAGACACAGGGGCTTCCCTGGTGGCTCAGTGGTCAAGAGTCCGCCTGCCAATGCAGGGGACACGGGTTTGAGCCCTGGTCTGGGAAGATCCTACATGCCGCAGAGCAACTAAGCCCATGCACTACAACTACTGAAGCCTGCGTGCCTAGAGCCTGTGCTCCACGACAAGAGAAGCCACCGCAACAAGAAGCCCGCGAACTGCAATGAAGAGTAGCCCCTGCTTGCTGCAGCTAGAGAAAGCCCACACACAGCAACAAAGACCCAATACAGCCGTAAATAAATAAATAAATAAACAAACAAATAAATTAAAAAATCTTAAAAAAAAAGGAAGACACAGCATATCACAGAATATGATGCTGATTCAGTATTGCTTGAGTATAAATTATTAGGGAGCGGGGGGTAGGGTGGGGAGTGATGAGACTGAGGAAGTAAGGAGAGGCCAGATCAAGAAGAGAAGCGCCTGCCATTTTAAGAAAGCTGAGATTTGTCCTGCATTTGATGGGGACCCATAGAAATATTCCGAGCTTCTGTGGATCACAGTCAGATCTGAACCTGGAGGCAATGTTGAGGTCTGATTGAATGGAGTTAGACTGGAAGAAAGGAGATCAGTTATGAAGCTCTGAAATAGTCCAAGAGAGACATGATGAAGCCCCAAAGTAGGGAAAGAGAAGTGTAGATTAAAAGAATAAAGTGAGAAATTATAGGAGTATTCAGGAGGAAAAAAGTGACAGGACTCTGTTTGACGAGTTATGGGGTCATAAAGAGGGAGGAACCCATGATGACTTGCAGGTTCCAGAACGCCTGGGTGATCTGGGCACTGTTCACAAACACAGGGAAGGCAGGAGGAGGAGCAAGGTGAGAGAGTGGTGGCTTCTGCTTGGCTGGTATTGAGTTTGAAGTGTCTGGAGGTTACCTAAGAGGGTTGGGAGTCCAGAGGGTAAGAACCTATCTTTTCCTTGGGCTCTCCCAGAAGAGCAAGGAAGTTTCTATCCCTTCTAGGAACCTCTAGCTAATATCATATATTTTGTTGACCTGAATTGATCCTTCAAGGATAAACCCACTGATCCTTCAAGGATAAACCATGTTGCCTGGATATCGGATACACTGATTATTTTTTTAGAAGACAATCTGGTCATCCCTGGAGCTGAGGGTGGATAAGTTTTCCCCAGACCATATAGCTGACCCTGGGGAAATCTCCATCAACTATCCACTACATGGAAACTCCACCACTGCCAGGCACAGGGCAAATTATAAATAAACTTTTGTCCCAGATCCCAGGGATCACACAGACCATGGTAGCACAGAGAAGGGACGTTTACCTGTATATCCAGCGGTATTGAGAAAGGTTTGATAGAGGACTTGACTTTTGAGTTGGGTTCTTCAGGACTGCACAGAAGTTTGCCCAACGGTGAAAGTGGATGGACAAAGATAAGGGTATTTTGATAGAGAAATAACGTTCAGAAGCCAGAGGCCCAGACAGCAAGGCCTGATTGGGTTTGTCTGGAGAATTTCCCTTGCTTGTGATTTAGAGACCATGCTCTTTAGGCATCATAGTATCTTGTTTCAATGTAGAGAATTATACATCGATAGCATTGTCTTAATCAATTGCACATAACTTTTAATTTTCATTCCACCTAATTTTGACAGTGGAAAAAGGGAAGCGGTGTGTATATCGCACAGTATTATTGGAAATAACTGCTGCTGTCATAGGTTTTGCCCAACACGACTCATTTTTGGTCACAAAGGAGTTTGTATGACAGCTGTTTAGTACTAGCTTTGGGAACTTGAGAAACTTATCTAACTTCTGTGCACCTCAATTTTCTCATCTAGAAAATGAGAGATAATACCATGGCTGTAGCCTCATTGTTAGATATAAACACTACAGCACATGTAAAGTAGCCTGTAGATTGTATCTCTCTACCCAAATCAGAATTATTATTATTATCATTTTAATTATTATTATTGAGAATCATGGGGAAATAAACCAAGAGGAGCAGTTTAAGACCTTTTTTGGGAAGAAAAGTTGTAGTGACCAGATTGCAAGTAGATGGAATAGCAGGCGCCAGCCTTCCAAGCTGGCTGAGTGCACTGCCTCTTAGTCTTTTGATTATAAACGAGATAATCCATCAACTGATTTCATCAGGGCCCAAAGTACGATAGCCATGAAAGACAGAAGTCAGAATATTGCCTTTGTCAGTAGCATGAACTACATTGGTCTGTGGAAATAACAACAAGCGAGTTCCTACTATGTGCAGGACCCTCACTCTAGACATGTCCATATGCTATCACATTTAAGCCTCCAATCAATCGCGTAAAGATTAATACATCTAAGCGTACGATTGTTTCAAAATAAAAAAGGAAAAAGATAAATAATGTTGATAGATTTAATAATCAGCCCTGGAATTTGCCTTTATTGTTGCCGGTGATAGCTATTGTTGTAAAGATTTTTTGGAACATAAACCTAATACAGTTAATTGTTAAGTCAAAGAGATCACAGGACAAAAACAAATTCCTAGGTTTTAAAAATGAGTTCTGTGGCTTAGGAAAATTTTTTACAGTGGAACCATCATACTCAAACTAAAATTCAAAATGGGCCATATCTCAAATTACTTACATGGAAATGAAGATAATGTGTTCTGGAAAACCATGTTAGATGACTCAAAAACTAGTTCTAATGTGGATATAGCCCTGGTGTTAAAGATGCATGTGAAAAATTTGAACAAAATCAGTCCATGAAGTGCAAGAGTAAAAAAATATATATTTCTAAATTAATCCATGATTTTCTATGGTAACTTAGATATATAAGCATATGTATGCATAAGTGAGTTGACAGACTGAAAATGATGAGGCAATTAACTATTTAATCTATAATCCAAAATTTTAAGTATATAAAAAAGCTAAAAACTGAAAACCTCTTTGAGGGAATCTTTCTGAAAAATTTGGAAGCACCTTATAATTGATACCTTATGTTTGTGAATATATGGTAATTTTAGAATATTGTTTAGAGTATTGTAAGATGAATCTTGTGTTCATTGATTTGAATAAGCACATGGCAATGTAATAATTGTAACCACATCCACAGAACACAAAATAATATAATACTAAGGTATCTTAGTGAAAATATAGGCTCTGCAGTCAGATAGACCTGCATTTTAATCTCAGCTCAGTCTCTGACTAGCTCTTTTATACTGAGAAAATTACCACTCTAATTCTCAGTTTCCTCATCTACAAATTGGACCTAATGATATTACCTGCTTATTATTAATGGTAATACTATTAAATGAGAAAGAATCTGTAAAGCACTAAGTGGAATCTTGGCACATCATAAGCTCTAAGTAAATATTAGTTATTCCTACTATTGTTTTAAAGTTGTGGGGTAACTTATTCTTTTTATGCCCCTTTCTACAGGCTATGGTTTATACCATAATAGAGTAGTCTTTTTTTTAAAATTAATTTATTTTTATTTATTTTATTTTTGGCTGCTTTGGGTCTTCATTGCTGCGCACGGGCTTTCTCTAGCTGCGGGGAGCCAGGGCTACTCTTCGTTGCGGTGCACAGGCTTCTCATTGCAGTGGCTTCTCTTGTTGCAGAGCATGGGCTCTAGGTGCGCGGGCTTCAGTAGTTGTGGCACGCAGGCTCAGTAGTTGTGGCTCGCGGGCTCTAGAGCGCAGGCTCAGTAGTTGTGGCACGGGCTTAGTTGCCCCACAGCATGTGGGATCTTCCCAGACCAGAGCTCGAACCTGTGTCCCTGCATTGGCAGGCAGATGCTTAACCACTGCGCCACGAGGGAAGCCCTAGAATAGCCTTATGTCTAAATCCAAAAGAGCAGAAAATCAGAGTTTGGGAATCTGATGGAGCTGGCTGTCATCATGCAGCAGACAGCCTTCAAGCTTGAAGCCAAAGAGACTCAGATTCATATCAGAAATGGTTGCTATGTGAATATAAACACAAACGTTATGTTTTTCCCTTTCTTTATTTTTTGACAAAATATATGGTAGTTTAAAGCAAAATTATAGCATTGTGTGGTAGAGTTTATAGCATACTTAGATGTAATCTATATGACAATTGTAGCACAAAGAATGTATGCATAAATGGAACTCTACTGTTTAAAAAGAGAGAGAGAGATTCTGATTCAAGTCCTAGGGCCACAGCTTCCCAGCTGTGTGACCTTAAAAACATGATTTCACTTTTCTGAGCAACCATCTTCCTTGTCAATACAGAGGGAATAGCTATACCAACCTACAGGACTCTCAGAAACTCTAAAGCCTAGTGATTCTAGAAGAGAGTAAGTGCTCAATGCATTTGAAGTCCTCTTTCCTCTTCTGCTAAATGTGACCTTGATTGCTAGTAGAAAGCACTTTTAGAATCCAACACAGTCTAATGTAATTCGCCCTATCCCACCAACCCATTCAAATGAATTATAATTTTTTTTTTTTTTCGCGGTATGCGGGCCTCTCACTGTTGTGGCCTCTCCCGTTGCAGAGCACAGGCTCCGGACGCACAGGCTCAGCGGCCATGGCTCACAGGCCCAGCCGCTCCACGGCATGTGGGATCTTCCCGGACCGGGGCACGAACCCGTGTCCCCTGCATCGGCAGGCGGACTCTCAACCACTGTGCCACCAGGGAAGCCCTGAATTATAATCTTTTAATATCAGGAACATAAAAAAGGAGTGAGGCCTATTCATGTGTATAATTAAGATACCAGGGTAAAGTGACAGCAACTGTCAATAATCATAGTCGTGATCATCATAATAGCAAACACTAATTGAGCGCTTCCTGTGTGCCATTATTACTTTACATGTTTACCCAATGAATTCCCACACTAACCTTCTAAAGAGAGTTTGAAGTTTGTATGGAGAACATGTAGCCTAGCTTGAGTTCCAGACTTTCTGTGGGAGGCTGGCTGGCCACACAGAAAGGGCTTTTAAAGTGAAATTACCTTCATAAATTAACCAGTGTTGAGGACCTGGCCCTCAGCTATGTAGGCTCATAAGAACACTCTCATATATATCCCCAAGGTAATTGGGTTTGGAAATGCTGATTCAGGCTTAAAGAAAAAATAAAAGGACTTACAAAAGACTGATGAATAAATCAGAATCACAGTTTATCCTTTTGCAATAAGAAGTAGCTGTCAAACAAAATAGGTATTTGTGTCTGCTTGACCAGTACATTCCCTCCCTGTAAGCAACTCTGTAGAAAAAAATAAAGCCAAATGATATTTAGGAGGACTCTTGGTGAGTGAGGGGAGCTTGGCACGATTTGACTACTGATTAGCATCAGGCCATGTTAGTCCAACATATCAAATTCCAGATGGGGCCAGTCCTTCCAGATGGGTTTGGGGTCAGTCAGACATTGAGAGCATTTACTCTGCCAAAATTTGCTTCTTTAACTCTCTGTTTGCTTCTCATTATTTAGATACAAAGCCTTAAGTCTACCTCTGTGAACTAGAATGTTTTTTATTATGACTTTTCATATTACTGTTTTAATGCAGGAGTTGGCAAACTATGGCCCACAGGCCAACTTCAGCCAGCCATCTGACTTTGTGCTGCCCAAGAACTAAGAATAGTTGTACTTTTTTTTAATGGTTGAAAAATAAATCAAAAGAATAATATTTTATTCCATGTGGAAATTATATGAAATTCGAATTTCAGTGTCCATAAACACAGTTTTATAGGAACACAGCCATGCTCATTCATTTATGTATTGTCTGTGGCTGCTTCCCTGCTACAAGGGCAGCAGCCTACAAGCTGTGACACTGACTCTGTGGCCTGTAAAGCTTAAAATATTTACTTAGTGGTGTTTATAGAAAAAGTTTGCTGACCCTTGCTCTAATCCATTACTTTTATTAATTAACCTCTGGACAAGAGATCATATTTTCTCTTACATTCTCGAGGGGGCTACATAGTGTAGCCCACTTGCACCTGACATATTTCAGGTTACCTCATTTTATTGTCATAAAATCGTGGTTAAATCTGGAGCTAGCATATAAAATCATTTGATCATAATTGATAAGGTGTCATTTACTGAGCAGTTAGGAGCTTTATGTAATGCTCTTATTTAATGCTTGGAATCACTCTGTGTGAAAAATTTTATTATACCTATTTTTAGGGATGAGAAAATTGTGGCCAGAATGTGACTTTCCTCAAGTCTCCCCATGATTATTGGCAAATCTGGAATTTAAACCAAGGCTGCCTGACTCTAACAGCTGTTTCCCTCTTTCCCAGCACACTGTCATCTTACGTTAATAAACTAAAAAGGAATTAGGAAGGAGCAATCCACTTTCTGGCAAAAATATTAAAAAATAAAACCAGGTTTTATTTTCTAAAAGGGTGCTGTTCATGAGCATCTTCAGAACGATCCCAACAAGGGTCATGGCTAAGCATTTTCTATGTCAAGAGCGACAGAATCAATGCAGCAGAGACTAGACAGATGATGCAGACAGGTGACATGGACCACACGTAAGGAAAATTGTGTGATCTTCTTTGTTTAATTTTCAGTGTTTAGTTTCCCATTTTTATATAGACAATGATATAGAGGCTATTACTTTAAAAATAAGTAATCATTCAAGCACTAGGCTTGTGGTGAACTGAGTCTTCATGTCCTGTGTAAAGGGGACAGTTGTTACTCAGAACCAGCTAGCGGCTACTATGAGGGAATTAAGGACCAGAGTTTCCAGTCTGGTTTTTCAAAGGAAGTCATAGAACTGGATTTTTTGTCTCACCACATCATGCGAATCTTAAACACCATACAGGTCAAAAAATACCTGTCTTCAGGTCAAATATGGCCTATGGGCTTCCAGGCTGTAACCTCTGGGTTATAATGGGTAGCCAACATGTCCTCTCCCTCAAACCACATTGCTCTCAGCTAGTGCAGGCCCTGTAACCAGATTCCTGCTCACATCTTCATCTGCAAGGACAGAGGCATATAAGGATGGAGGCAATAAAAGTCACATATGAGGCTTTAATTATCCAAATGGCCCTTTTAGCACTAAATTCCATCATAACTATTGTATCTAACAGGCTTTTGATCTTCCTCAGGGTACTGCCTCCTGATTAAAAGTCTTTTCTGCCTTTTAAAATTCCTCATCCAGTTTTGATGTTCTATGCCAGCTAATTTGGCAGGCTTTCTCGACTTTCTTCTCAAGTCTGTTGGGACTTCTCAAGCCTGAGAAGCAGTGTGCTTGCCTTCATTTGTGTTCTTTCTAGATGTGTGCATTCCCATCGAGGGATTGACTCAACCTGTCTTACAAAACCCACTCGTGTGCCTGCCTTGTTGAAAGCCTCCTAACAAACCCAAGTGTTCATTCCCCTACCTCAGCTACTTAACATTTTTTTAACAAAAATAGTGAACCAGTTTGAGCTGGAACAAATAAATCTATTTCTATATCTATTGAATCAGCATTCAAAGTATCTTTTTATCTGAACCTGAACCCAGCCAAAATTTCATTCTGTTTGGGACTCTAATTCAAAGAATTTTCGAGAAGGAACCTTAAAAAGAGCAACTCCAGCATGGCCATTTGAAACTCTCCTTGTCTGATTAAGTCTTTTTTCTGATACTCTCATCCACTTCCCACACAACAGCTCAGTTCCCTGTGGGTTATCACTGAGATGTCCTGGAGGGGTCACAACAAATTGGGTATGCCCACCTCATGAGATGGAATGTTCCTTCTTGACTTTCAAAAACACTGTTTACTCAGATTTATATCTTTGATGCCAGGTACAAAGTAGGTATTCCATGAATGTTTATGGAGTAAATTATGGATAATTCCAAGAAGACTTTCTCTTCCACGTGGTTCCGGTGTTTATTGCACGTACACTCCCCATCTATACCCTAAGGTTAAATCACAAAAGATCTGAATGCCTCTAAAAAGATCATATTTGTATAAGTAACTAGGCTTTTCGAGAGAATGAGGCAAATCTCATGAACTAGTCATTTCTTCTTATAACCTGGGTTTCTAAAACATAAAAACATTTTCTAAACATGTGGAGACCAACCAGAAGGAAAAATTAAGCTCAATTTAAACTCAAAATGTTTCTTAAACTTTTTCTGCCTAAGGAAAAAACACATGAATAATTTTAGGAAAACAGAAAATATTGCCCTTGAATTCTTAGAACTTAGCATTATCACGTAGACCACCAGAGGCCAGTGGCAGTAGCCAGGGCATGGTGAATGTTGCAACATACAAGTGATGGGCTGAGTATAAGAGGGGAAAGAGAGGAAAAAAGTTAAGACCCAAGGTTCTTGTGGGGAGTAGATGTTTCTGGAATTAGACTCATTCACTAGCACTAGTCGCCAGGACAAAGTGCTGAGACTACCACATTTTGTAAAACCTGAATGATTTTATTAATCTCATGGTTCCTGCTTTCAAAGTGGGAGTGGGACATACAACTGATCTAATTCAGCCCAAAAGATTTGGATGAACAAATATCTCAAGTCCAGAGCACTTTCCCAGTGCACCTTGCTTACCCTCCACTATTTCACTCACAGCCCCATTTTCACAGGAGCCTAAGTCTGAGGATGAGCAGTGAGAGGGTCATCTGAGGGAGACTTTTCTCCAACCAGTTGTGCAAACTGGGAAGCCTGTCATACTATGACATCTCCTGATCCCAATCACTTATATCCAGCCAAATAGCTCTCAAGTCCATTCACTTCCCCCAATTTCCCTGCCCTCCCTCTGGACCTGTTTTGACTGTGAGTATCTTTCGCCAGGACTGCTGCAGCAGCCCCCAAATTGGTCTCCCACCACTCTGTTTACCCTTCTCTATCATGTTATTTTCTGACTTGAAATTTTCCAGTGACTACCTGTAGTTCAAGATGCAAACTAAACTACATCTCACTCTCACTATTCCCTCTCTGCTCTCTGGTCACAGGCCTTCTCTGGAATAGTTGCCTTCAGGAATATGCCACATACGGCCTTTGTCCATACTTGAAACATCCTTACCCCACTCTTACCTTTGCCTAGTTAATTCCTTCTCACTCTCCAGAATGAAATTCAAACATTAATTCTTCAAGATTTCTCCAGCCCTTGATCAGGGCCCTAGTTATTACCCTTTGCTTCACCACATCCTTTTCAGCTTTCTGTTCTTCACTGGTAAAATGGAAATAATAATAAAGCTCATCTGTTAAGAGTAAATTAAGACAACACTTGTGAAGCACTTAGCATGTACCTGGCACCAAATGAATGAGATGTTGTTGTTGTTATGCATTATTATTTTTAGTAGTAGTGGTTGTTGTAGTAGTGGGTGGGTCTGTGTAGGAAATAATGACATGAACTAACTAGACCAGATTGCCTAGGTTTGAATCCTAGCTTTGGATTGGACTAGCTTGTGAATCTGCAAAAGTTGCTTAACTCCTCAGTACCTCTGTTTCCTTATCGGTAGAATGGGAATGTTATGTAGTAACTACATCATAGAATTCTGAGGATTAAATGAGTGAATATAGTGCAAGGCCCAGCATACATGGGATTTGTATTCCTCCCCAGAGAGACTTTACTTCTCAGAATAAGACAGGGCTCCTCCAACACTCGTAACACTTGGGGAACTCAGGGGATTCAATTTTTTCAGATTCCTCAGAGATTAAACACTAAGCATTTGTCAAAATATGATAGAGCTGTGATTGCATGTCACTATTAGCCTCCAGGGTCTTGGAGTAGAGCAAAGATTTATTACCAACATTTTATTGAATTGTGTGTCAGGCCACTTCCAAATTAAAACTAAATTGATCCCACTGCACCACAGCATGTCCCTGGTTAAAAAGCCAAATAAAACCCCCTCCAATAGAAGGTGAAGGCTGCCCCAAAGTATCACTCCAAGATGATTTTCCACGACTCCTGTTTCAGGTTTGCTAATGGGATCCCCAGTGGCTTCTCACTTGTAGGCAGCATGTCAGTTGAGTTCCCATTTCCAGGGTATGGTCCTTAAGTTTTAGCCCCAAACGTGGTACTTGCTCACCAAGAGACACAGCTTCCTGTGATGGATTTATTTTGACCAGATTCACGGGAAACCAAAGTATAAATTGGATTATGTCAATGTTTTACATTATAATAGAGACCTTTGTGTGTGTGTTTTTTCAGAGCCTTCTTTTCAGCATTAACAATAACAGCAATGCAAATAGCTGTTATTTATTGAGCACTTACTATGTGTAAAGTGTTTCCCATGTATAATCTAACTTAGCCCTCAATAACCCTGTGAGGTGCCTACTTTACCCTCATAGAAAATGAAGATAAAGCTATGATAACTTATCCCCCCGAGGTCAGAATACTATTCAAGATTCTTTCAGTTGCAAGAGACAGGAGCTCAGTATAGGCATGCTTAGGAAAAGGGGGGTTTGGAGGGTAAGGTGGGGTGGTCTCAACCTGATAAAGATCCTAGAGCTGTTCACAAGGAAATCCTACAGGACCCCGGCCCTCAGGGACGGGAACTAAGGACTGTCCATGCCACCAGGGGGCGCTGTCTCATGCCCTCGTTCCCCATTCATCCCTGCTTATCCCTTTTGGTCTCTCTTTTGCAGACAAGCTCTCACATAATGAGGGGTAAGAAAGCTGCCAGTACCCCCATGTGGAAACTTCCAGGGAAGAGCTCTGATGGGCCTGGTGTGGGCCATGTGCCTATTCCTTGGACTTGTCCAGGAAGACATTATATAGCAGGCAGTAAGGAAGAGGCTGACCAAAGAAAGGGGGCAGGTTTTTATCAGGCAAAAGGGGATGGGAAAATGAGTGTTGGTGACAAAACCAGAAACTTCAGCTTCTACTAAAGTAGTGTGATAGTATCAGCACAAATCCACCTGTTCTTGTTCAAAAGCCTGCTTCTCTGTCCATCATACCTCTCTGTTTCCACATAAAGGTAAATTATTGGGGGACTTCCCTGGTGGTACAGTGGCTAAGCCTCCGTGCTCCCAATGCAGAGGACCTGCGTTCGATCCCTGGTCATGGAACTAGATCCTACATGCCGCAACTAAAGATCCTGCGTGCCGCAACAAAGATCCCGCGTGCCGCAACTAAGACCCGGCACAGCCAAATAAATAAGTAAATATTTTTAAAAAATTATTTGAAAGCTTACTGGACAGGAGAGGTTGGAGTGGTTTCAGGAAGACATTTCACTTAAACTCTGGGAAAGCAAAACATGATTCAGTTGCTTACCTCCTCAACTCTGACCACGTGTTATATTTTGGGTTGTGTATTTATCACTGACTAAAATAATAGCAGCAGTAATAACAGCCACCTCAACAAAATCCAACTAGCTGTGTGATGTCGGACAAGTCAGTTAATCTCTCTGAGCCTGAATTTCACTATCTGTGATATAGTCTTTTGCTAATAAGGTAGTGAAGGAGAATTGAATCTAACAATGTGTCTGACGCACAAGGTGGTGTCAGTGTAGGCATACCTCATTTTGTTGCGTTTTGCTTTATTGCACTTCATAGATACTGTGTTTTTTACAAATTGAAGGTTTGGGCAACCCTGCATTGAGCAGGTCTATCGGTGCCATTTTTCTAGCAACACGGGCTCCCTTCATGTCTGTGTTGCATTTTTGTAATTCTTGCAATATTTTGAACCCTCCACCAGCAAAAGGATTGCAACTCACTGAAGGCTCAGATGATGGTTGGCATTTTTTAACAATAAAGCATTTTTAAATTAAGGTATATGCATTGTTTTTTTAGACATCTGCTATTGCACACTTAATAGATTACAATATAGTGTAAACATAACTTTTATGTGCACTGGGAAACCAAAACATTCGGTCTGGAACCGAACCTTCAATATCTTCGAGGTATGTCTGTAAAGGAAAGGCCTAGCAAGCGATTAGACCAGTCTGGCTCTAGACTGTGTTCATTTAACTGTTTCAAATTACTGTCTTCATTAGCTCACTTTTTTCCTTGGCTTGGGAGCCTTGTGTGGCCTAATAATTTTAAAAAAGCCTTCATATTCATTACAATTGGGACTCACTTGGTAGCTGCTTTCTTAATCAAATAGTTGGTTAAGTTCAGTACATTTTTTAAAATGGTTAACATTTTGTTTTAAGTAAATGCATATCTGTACATCCTCCAGTCAATCTTTTAAGCCAGAACCAAGGCTTTTGGAGTATAGATACACTACTTGGTTTTCACCTCACCTTTCATGTCAGAGTGCATCCATAACGCCTTACCTACCATGTCCAGCTTTAATGTCTTTAAAGTAGAGTGAGAACCTAAGGATACATTGTGTAGCAGTATAATGCAGCATCCTTCCAGATTTTAATTTTTTCTTGGATTTGTTTTTTTTTTAATAGTTGTTTCCCCCATCCTTACTTTGACAGCATATTTTAAGCTATTCTCTGCTGTCTTTTCAAAGCATTCACCAAGTATTCATAGAAACATGTGTCTTTCTTCAACTCTGCTTCATCAGTTCACATAATATTTAATTATATTTTGGAATAACAATAGCAACGATAACTGTCATTAACAGGTTTGGAGGTGAACACAACTGACTCTTGGTGGGTCAGTGTGCCAGACAGTTGTCCAACTTCCCTGAACATTCAGGATGCTTGGGACATTAGTCAATGTCCTACAGAAATCAGTTAAGAGAAAAAGTCAATGGTGTATGTGAGAAAAGCCCCAAACTATTTACCTTTCACAAGTCCTCTATTCTACCCATATACATAATTTCCCCTGCTTTGCATCTTATCTTACTCTGTTGTGCTCTGGGGCAAAGTCTTCCCTCCTTCGGATTCCAGCCAGGTTTCAGTATTCATTCATTTTCATGCATTCAGCTGCCCTGCATGGAAGACTCCCCCTTACGCTGATCTTGTGCTTGAGGCTAGGGGTAACTCGGATGTAATTGACACAGGCTGTGGACCAAGAGTTCAGGATCAGGTGTGTTCCACAGCCCCTCCCTTGTACAGCCCTCCTTAACCGCTGGTCTTACGTTCAGTTCCCCAAAACAGACCTTGAGACAATGATTCTGGTGAAAAGGGTTTATTCAGGAAGAGGTTACATGAAGAAGGCCAAACAGGGCAAGGTAACAAGCAAAGTTTCAGAGAGGTCATTACTGGCTCAATCCCACTGGGAAAGTTCGGAGACAGTGTAAGTAACCCTTAGATTTGTCCTGATCAGGACACAGGAGCTGGAGCATTTATCCACCATCATTGTTAAAGATTATCCCCAGCGGGTGTACGTTCCCAGGCATCTCCCGACTCCTCATTCACAGCGTGAGGGTAGTCCACTTGCCCACGAAGATTTAAATATGATTGTCTCAAACTACCACAATCTTACAGTGGGAAATAAAGTACGCTTCAACTGTCTCAGGGAAGGAGAGAGGGGATGGGTCTGACTTTTCTCTAGTTCCCTCTGACTTTAACCTCCTACTTATACTAAAAATCTTCTAATCTGCCTTTCCTTTCCTGTATAACATTTTTCTATACCCCCTGCCCAAACTCCCCCTCTCCCCCAAACTGGATAGCTTCCTCTTATTTCACTTATCAAAGTCCTTTGACTCATGCTTATATTTGGCAAATTTTACTCAAGGTTTGTGGTGATGGAGATGGGGTACGTCCCCAAATAGCAGAGCAAATTTCTTAAAAGTGTAGGAGAGATGTCCCTGTGCTTAAGAGCTTTAATCATTTTTCTCACTAGGGAATTTTCTCTGATTCTTTCTCCTACCAGTGTTCAGGCCTCCCACAATTACTCTGGGGCATTCTCTCTCCTAGAATCTTCATTCCCCTTTCTTAGCTCACTTGCCTTCAATCTCACATTCTGGGGCCTCATCTTTATTATTTGGTGTTGGTGTTTCCCCCACAAATGCCAGGTCATCCTGATAGGAATTCTGTGACTGGCTCTTAAAGGAACCATTTTTTCCTTTTTTCAAGCACGTGAAACATATTCTTTGTTAGATTGGCAGTTGTTGTTATTAACTAGATTTTTTCTTATTTCTTGCCATCAGTTTTTTAAATTAATTAATTTATTTATCTTTAGGGGAATTTTATGTATGTATGTACATATGCATTTATTGTAGTTCTTGCCATCTGTTCCAGTGTTGATTCAACATGGCTTATGTCACAGCTACAGAGTGGATCTTCATCTGTTTTAATTGAGGAGAGATGTTTTTTATCTTTATTCCATTCGGCTTCTATGCAGTCTCACTGGTGATACCATGCACCTCTGTGTTCAGTGAGGAAGTCTTATCCTTTCTGAATTTTCTTTTAGGAAAATGTTCTCCCAGGCTGACTCCTGTAGGAGTTATATTAGGTTCCTGTTCTCCTGAGTTCCTTTCTTTGCTATCTAGCCAAGGTCAAGTCCAATCAGTGCCTTTTCCAGCCTTTTCTGAACAACTTCATCCTTCCTCTTGCTAACTCCCAGTTCTCCCTAACTTACTTTAGTTCTTTTCCCTGATTTCGCTATTTTTTTTCCCACATATCATCCACATTGTCTCATTATTGTCTGTCCCTCTATTGTATGGTTTTTCCTTAGCTTATCCAAACTGATAGCTCTTGTCAGTAAACCAAAGAAATGTAATTATAATATGAAAACAAGGATAGGATTGTGTAATTAATTCACTTAACAAAAAATTATTGTGAAGCGTAGTGTGCAAAGCACACTATTATTATGGTAAGCATTATGTAAAATTTATAACATAAACTCTACCTCCAGTAATTTTTTTTTTTTTTTTTTTTGCGGTACGCGGTCTCACTGTTGTGGCCTCTCCCGTTGCGGAGCACAGGCTCCGGACGCGCAGGCTCCGGACGCGCAGGCTCCGGACGCGCAGGCTCAGCGGCCATGGCTCACAGGCCCAGCCGCTCCGTGGCATGTGGGATCTTCCCGGACCAGGGCACGAACCAGCGTCCCCTGCATAGGCAGGCAGACTCTCAACCACTGCGCCACCAGGGAAGCCCTATCTCCAGTAATTTTATAGTTCAGTAGGAGAAAAAACATACATGGAGAGAAAATTATAACCAAGTTAAACGTTGGTAAAGGCGTTAGGTACAGATAACTACTGCAGAAACAAATTAAAAGTTTGCAAATTTTCTAAATTACCTCCCCTCATTGTGGACGTTTACCCAGAACTTAGTTTTTCTAATCCTTAGCAAGGGTCATGTCTTGCTGGGGTGTCTGTGTCTAACAATACTTTCAAGAAAAGGGATACCTCTCATTGACAGTTCTGAAGGCCTTCATTTTTTCTGACTACAAAAGAAATAACATCTTCTTTAGAGATTGCATCGGCATGCAAGATGGGAAAAAAAAAAAAAAAAAACATTTGATTTGGCTTTAAAAAATACCTGAGAGCAAATTCTGGGTTTTACTTAATTTTATTTTTGGTCACTGGATAGAATCATGACTAATACAAGCACTTACTAATTTTCTTACTTTACTCCTCTGAAAGCCATCTGTATGATGAGGATAATAGCAGAGTTGTTGTGATGAAAGAAATCAAGTGAATATATTTCAAAATATATAAAGCACTGGGAATTTGGTGTATTATTATTAATAAAAGTAAATGAAAAATCTGTAAACTGATGAGAAAATAAAATTCCAGCCTTAATCAACAAAGAACTGCAAAAATGTGGGTGGGAGAGTCATCATTCTGCCCCAGTTAGAATGGCTTCACTTACATTTCCTGGCATCTATTATCAGGGACAGTTGTGTGTTGCACATATAATATTCTTTTCTTGCCTGACCTACATGCAACATTTACCCTTCTGAGAATACTCAGGATACAGAGTGACATTTTTAAGCTACCCGTGAAGATTCACTTATCTCAGTGGAGTTGTTTTTATGAAAGGCACAGGATACAGTGGTTAGAGCACAAAAGAGGTAGTCAGCAGATAATAATATAAGTAGTGATAATAATAAGGCTTTGCCTACATACAATCTTTTTCTCTTAAAACCCATATTCTGGCTACATAATACTTTCTTTTGTTCCTGAGTAATTAAGTAATTCTAATACATAATGTGTTGTATATTAATAAATTGAGAGAGGGTAGGAAATAATTGTAACGAGTATTATCATAGTGGTACTTCGTATACTGTGTATCGATTGTAATTAATTGCTAAGTACTGCTATCCAAAATCTTATCACAATTTATAGCCTAATATAATTTATAGTCATTTGCACCTAGAAATAGTATCAGGTATTTGTCAAGTTTATCTTAATTCGATTACAATCCTTGCCAGAAATTTATTTTTTTCTACTTATAATGTGCTGAAGGAAAAGATAGTTTTATAACTTCTCCCTATGGCCTGTTCAAATACTTAAGAAAGGAAATTTCTCTTTATTCTTAATTTTACTTTTGGTCATTTTCTTTTATATTAGAATCATGACTACCGACAAAGAGTAATAGACCATCATTATCATTAAAATAACATGTAATACATCCACAGATAACTAAATTATTCATCATTTTTATTCTTCATATTCTGCTTGACTCTTCTCCCAAGCTGAAGATAAAACTTATTCTTGCTATGATTTACACTTCTCTACTCTTTCCCCTGACCAGGTATGTATAAGACTTGTGGTCATGCACTGAAAGCGCCTAATTCCATTACTTCCCTAGCCTCAGCCTCACTGCTTTTCAGAACCTACACAGCCTGGCTGAGGCAGATATAATATGGCACTTAGCATCATTTTGGGGTGTGTGTGTGTGTGTGTGTGTGTGTGTGTGTGTGTGTACAGCTTTTTTCCTCTTCACAAAAATGGACTAATCATGCTACTTCTGGTAGTGGTAGTAAGAGAGGGGGAGGGCAGGGGGAAAAATTCCCCCCCTCCCCCATGAAGAAAAGAATTAACTGGATAAAATGATTAAAAAAAAATTTCAGGGCACAGGAAATTGACCAAATGCCAACAACTACTTGAGAAGGTTTACTCAGGAATAACTGATGCTTCCTTGGTAAATAATGGTGACCTTATAGCCTTCTTACAATACGGCCATTTCTACCCCTCCCACACTTAAGTAGTTAAACCTATCACTGGGGTGTTCTTAGTGGGCTTAGTGTGAAGTAGGTTACAGAGTAAGAATTTATAGGAGGATTTTGGTAATGGGAGTCAAGAGATCGTAGAAGAACAGATAATAAATGTTCCATGCATGCCTGGCTAACTAATAAACTACACATGTGTACGTGATACCCCAGGGAACCAAGCAAGCTTGGAGAGACATGCAAACATGCTTTGCCTTTGAATGTGTTCCTCACATTTAGGATAGCTAAAACTAAAAAAAACTGATGCTATCAAGTGTTGATGAGTTGTGGAGAAACTGAAACTCTCCTGTCTTGTTAGTTGGAATGTGAAACAGTGCAGCCACTTTGGAAAGCATGTTGGCAGTTTCTTAAAAGCTCAAATATAAGTTTACCATATGACCCAACAATTCCACTACCCAAGAGAAATGAACATTTGTGTCTGCTGATCAACTTTATGCAAATATTTCTAGCAGCATTATTCAGAATAACTTCAAACTGTAAGGAACACACATCCATGAACTGCTGAATGGATAAACAAAATGTAAGATATCCATACAATGAACTATTGCTCAGCAACGAAGAAAGAACAAATACTAAAACACTAACAATACAGATAAGTCTAAGAAACGCCATGTAAGTGAGAGAAGCCAGTCACAGAAGCTTACATTCTGTATGATTCCATTTATATAATATTCTAGAAAAGGTAAAACTGTAAAACTATAGTGACTGGAAACCAAGCAGTTGTTCTCAGAGGTCAGTGCTGGAGGCCTTAACTGACTGCTAAGGGATATCAGGTACTCTTGAGGGGTGTTGGAAATGTTATTATTAAGTTTGAAAATGCTAGTAGCTGCATAACTATATATATTTACTAAAAGTTTTCAACCTGTGCACTCAAAATGGGTGAATTTTACTGTATAAAAATCACACCTCTATAAAGCTATGAAAACATGGATTAAAGATCCTTTTCTTATTTGGTAGTAATCCCCACAAATGAAGGGAATTATCTAGAAGCCTCTAATTTTTGGAGTCCCTCTTTACAATTTTCATATTATGATTTAGTATTATTCCTATAGTTCTTTTCAGTTTCTCCTATATATCTCAAAATCTCTGTTTCAATCTCTGTGCAAACCATTAACAATAGGTGGACAGCACTGGATTAATACCTGCATCTCAGATATTTTATTAAAATTATATACTACTGATTTAATTATTAAATAAAAGTGTTGCTGATGTAATCTGCTATGATTTCTTAAGCTTTCTTTTGTGTTTTGCAAGGTTTCTCTACTTTATAAGCTATATATGTAAAGGAAATCCTATATTTCTGCTGAAACACTTTTTTTTTACCATCATGTTATAACATTTGGCTAGCTTTCTTTAATTCAGTTTTGCCCAGTTCCTAATGGAATACCTATGGGAACTCAGGAAATGATTATAATTTGTAATTACATCTAAAACTAAGGCTGACAGTCAACATATTGCCAGACCATAGGGAGCATTTTCATTAATTAAAAACATATGAAGCAGAAACGAGAATTTGAATATGAAAAAGACATTGGCATATGGTTTTCACCTAAGGGAAGGGAAACATTCTTGCTTGAGTATAAAGAATATAAAATTTCTCACTGACATCTTTGCTTGCAGATCAGAAACTCAGACCTTTATCAGCCCCAAACAGCACATCTATTTCTCCGCTATAGTAAGTTATTATTTTGAAGTAGTGAGACATTGTTCCCCACCCCACTCCAAAGTTCCTCTTAGTCAAGTGGCTTCAGAGATTGCAACCCCCAGAAAACAGTGAGTCAGACAATGACAGGTGGACACACTAGATCTAGATAATTCTCTTCTCATCATTTTGAAGACTTGGAGGAAATCATATCACTAGAAATAATTTTATGAATAAATCATGCTTTAAAACAGCGGGGACATGAAGCCTTTATAAGAGAAGAGATAAAATAAGTACAGAAATTCAAAGGGAAATGGATGCTATAAGGAAACTATACAGATGAATTTAACAGCTAAATTAAAAACCTCAGAAGACAGAAATTCAGAATCTTGAATAAGGGATATAAAGTTCAAATTTAAGAAGATGTAATGTAGGGAAAAATGACATAAACAATGAAAGGAGTTAAATATTATGGTAATGGGAAGATAATAAATGGAAATCCAATTTAAGAATTATGAATTTCTTGAAAAATAAATCACAACAATTGGAATAAAAGCAACAATAAAAAGGTACAACTGAAGAACACTTGGCTTACATTGAAAATATAACTGCGTGTACAGATGTTAAAAAGGAAAGTACTGAATTTCTTACATACCCTAGAAAATTGAACTGTGAAGAAATAAATAGCCTTAATGCATCTTAAAAATATAAATTAAGGAAAAAAATAAGATACAACTATATATCTATTAGAATAAAGTGGGTAAAAACTGACAGCAAGGTTGGTGAGAATACTGAGCAAAAGAACTTTCATTCATTGCTGGTGGAAATGCAAAGTGGTACAGCTACTTTGGAAGACAGTTTGCCAATTTCTTACAAAGTTAAACATAGTCTTAACATATGATACGGCAATTGCACTCCTAAGTACCCAACTGATTCAAAAAGTTATGTCCCCCCAAAACCTGCACATGAATGATTATAGCAGCTTTATTCATAATTGCAAAAAATTGGAGGGAACCCAGATTTCCTTCAGTAGGTAAATGGATAAGCATAGTGTGGTACATCTACATAATGGAATACTTATTTATTAATTAAAAAGAAATGAGTAGTCAAACCACAAAAAGACAGATGGATCTTAAAAATGTATTGCTAAGTAAAAGAAGCCAAACATAAGGCTTTTTTAATGTATAATTCCAATTATCTGACATTTTGGAAAGGTAAAACTATAGCAAGAGTAAAAAGATCAGTGGTTGCCAGGGTTATGGGAGAGAGCTGACTAGATGAAGCGAAGGGGATATTTTAGAGTGGTGAAATTCTCTGGTATGATATTGCAAGAGTGATACATGACACTATGCATTTATCAAAGCCTATAGACTTTGCAACACAAAGAATGAACCTTAAAATAATAATTTTAAAAATCAGTTAGAAGTTCAGGGGATCCCAAGATGGAATGTAGAATGTGACAAAATAATGTGACTGTTACAGGTATATAAAGCAAGATGGGAAAAGATTCTGACCTAAGTAATTTTGGAAATGAGTGGCATCTGTAAGATGAAAGCAAAAAAAACTGTATGTAAGCCCTGTACTCTAGTTAGTAAAATTCTTTCTTAGAATTTACAGGCTAAGAATTCTGCTACCACTATACATATATACTGGAATTGAAAAATTAAGTAAATTGATGGCAAATAGTAGGAACAAACTTTCTCACTTTTGGAGTGGGAGGTTATACACAAGAAAGAGGAGGAGGCTAGAATAATCCACATGGTAATAGATAAGAGTTAAAGATACTAGTAGGAGCTCATTTTTAGTTTACTTTCAATATAGATGGCTATATAGAAATATTTATAGTTATGTGTACATATATGGTTTAGTATACACACATATATTTCCTTGCTCTATAAACTAAAAGAGCCTAGAAACAAGAACACCCCAGTAGCAATGAGCCCACCTACCACCCAGATCTTGGTTCCTAATACCATTCTCCAATAAAAGAAACCAGAGCTACATAGAGAAATGGCTGATTCTATAAGAACAGGAAATATACAGGATGAGCATGGAGTATCTTTTAGTGCCAGAAAGTAAGAAAGTATGTGTGTGTGTGTGTGTGTGTGTGTGTGTGTGTGTGAGAGAGAGAGAGAGAGAGAGAGAGCGCCTAAATATCCACACTGATGAGGGTGTGTCAAAGGGACACAACATCCAACTGAAAGAACTCCCAGTGGCCAAAGTTGGAACAATTTGAACAACAAAATAAAGTAGTAATGGGTTATTATTTAGTGTAAAAGATAGCAATTAATGAGTCCATATAAATAAATAATTGAAAAATGTGAAGAAAGAGACAAATCTCTCGTGCAGAATTCCAAGTAATTTATGTAGATGCTCCTCCCTCAAGGAGGTGGAGCATAATTCCCCACTCTTTAAGTGTGGGCTACACATAGTGAGTGACTTCCTTCCAAAAAAAGAGGCTCTTGCCCTCACTTACTACCCTTGTTCTAGAGAAGTCTTAAGACCAGTGCCCCAGTGGTAGCAGTGACAACAGTTAGGCAATCCAAACTGTGGACTCAGAAAAATCCAGTGTGCTACGAGTCAGGAGCCTCTGATTCTAACCTCCACACAACCATTGAGAGAAGTGTCTGAATCTGAAATATCTCATCTCTAAAGTAAAGATAATACAGTTTACTGTTCTACAGTCAAGAGGTTCAATACCAGATGATTTTTAAGTTTTCTTATAACTCTAGGATTTATGATGGCAGGAAGATGTGGTAATGACCTGGTTCTGTCCCTTTCCCTGGGTTCCCACTCTTACCCCAACTAAAGATTGGCTTGGGTACTTTGACCCAAGGTAGACCTGCCAGAGTCTAAGAAAATTGTCAAGTCGTGACTTCTCGATCCCAAGTAGTAGTCCTGCAGATTCCCTTTTTCCTTTTCTAGTTCTTTTCCTGACATTTTCAGATCCTTGGCCTTGGAATCTGCATTGTATTTCATAAACTGTGATCAAATACCAAGGAAGTAAATAAAACAAAACTGATTCTGTCCCAAGAAAAGCAGAGAAGCTCTCAGATTTAACTCTGGGCGACAACAGGATGTTCATCTTAGCTTACCTGTTTCCAACACCAGCAGGTAGCAAGATTCTTTACACTTCCAAAATAAATGCCAAAGCAACTGCTGAAAGCCAAAGTTAAGAAGGGAAGGCAGATGCACATATATTTGGGTAAAGTGTTTGGTACTGAAAATCAAAAAGAGCTTTACAATTAGCAACCGCTAATGCTGCATAGTTGTTTGAAATGTGCTTTTCTTAGGTTCTGGTGGTGCCATTAATGAGGAGAAGGGATGAGGGGTCACCAGTTAAGTAGGAGAGCTAGACCAAGGGGTGGGCCAGCTGGGCAGCTGCTGAGGTCAGTAGTATATACATGGAGCACTGAAACATCGCTTTTTATATTTACTGCCCTAATCCAGTCCATCGGCAAATCCCTTTTCTCTGTCTCGAAAGCATGCAATACAGTCATTCACTTTCTATGGTCTCAATTCTTACCAGGCTAGTCATTTGTTTCTTTTTAGTATCCATATGGAAGGGCATTTTTGTTTTCTTACTTTGCTATTAAGTTCAAGTTTTGCATAGGAATGCTGTATATATATAAAATGCTGCATATATATATATGTGTGCATATATATACATACACATATATATTTCAGATATTCTTTGGGACTTGTTAAAATTTTCTTTAAGCCTACCAGTTATCTGATCAATTTCATAACTAATTCACATGTAACTGAAAATAAGGTATATTATTCAATATAGAAATTCCATACTAATTATTAAGCTTTTTTAGATCTTTTATATCCTTATGAATTTTTCATCGTTGATTTATCTATTTCTGTGAGAGGACTGTGGAAGTCTTCTATTTTCAGAATGTGTTTGTTCAATTTTTCTTTTCCCTGTAGTTTCTGCTTTATGAAAATTAATGTTGTTACTGAATGCATAGATATTAACAATTATTATATCTTCGTTTACAATTTACAAATTGTAGTTTTTAGTAGTATAATGTGTCTCTCTTTGTCTCACTTAATACTCTTTGATCTGAATTCTACTTCGTCTGATAAGATTAAGTCCTCTATTTTCTTTTTCTTTGAATGTCCCTGGTTAATTTTTGAGCACCCTTTTGTTTTTAACCTTTCTGAATAATTTATTTTGGATGCATTTCAGGAATAAAGCATAACACTGGATTTTGCTTTGTCTGAAAATCTCGTTCTTTAGAAGGGGAGATAATACCATGTATATTTATTGATACATTAAAATCCTTCACTGTGTGTCTGCTTTACTTCCTCTTTGGTGAGCAGTCCTTCCATATTCTTAACTGTGTGAATGTAGCCTTTATAATTAAAGGAGAATTTTGCTGATTATAAAATCCTATTTCATATTTCCTTTCCCTGAATACCTTAAAAATGTTGTTTCATTGTTTTCTAACATAAAAAAAGGGACTGTCAGAATATCATCCTAATCAGATTTTCTTTCCCTCATAAGTAATGTGGCTCTTTGCCTGGAATCTCAGATTCCTTTTTAAAAGTCCTTTAGTTTTACTACAATATGTCTCTCTCTTGAATGTTCTGGGTTGTGTTTCCAAGGTACATGATGATGGGCCCTTTGAATATGAAAATTCAAGGCTTCTTTTATTTTAGGAAAGGTTCTTGAATTATGTTTCTTTAATATTTATTCTGTTCCATAGCTTCTTCAGTGTCTTCAATTATATGAATATTTTATTTCCTTTCCTTGACTTTCATATCTATCACTTTCCCTCAAATGTATTTTATTCCTTTTAAAAAAATTCCCTTCGATTTTTTCACTTTTCTTCTTTACATCCCATATCTCCCTTATTATATTTTCCATGGTGTCTATTCCTTCCTGTGTACCTTCTCATTAGGTTTTCATTTCAGAATTTTTCTTTTAAAGTCCTTTCCTATGTTATGGCAGTTCTCATTTCATATCTTCTTGTTGTCTAACCATATCATTTCTAAATTCATCTACTTTTGATTTGTGCCAATTTTAAATCTCCAATCATTTTTTAAAATTTCTTTCAACTTGGTTTGAAATATGGTTACAGTTTTGTCTGCTTTGCAGGCACATTTTTGGTACATTCTCACTGCCTGTCAGAATGTTATTTAGTATATTTTCATCTATTTTCCTTTTTATAACTCTGTATGGGGTTATGTCATATTCCTTCTTTGTTTCCATGTTTAAATGAGGTAGTTTTTCCTGTGATGGGAAAGGGACGGGTCAGGGTGATTTCCCAGCTTCACGATCCAAGAGCTTCCCTACTGTCCCAAGAAGGACCAGCGCATGGTCTCAGTGTATCAGTGGCTTCCTCTCTCAGAGCTTGCTCTGGTTCAGGGAGGTTTTCTGCCTCCATCCTGTGTTTACCAGGGACCCAAAGGTCTCACCTTCTGAGACAGTGCTCTCATTTTAGGATACATTTCCTACCCAGTATTTCCTGGGATCTGCTTCCTCTGGGCTCCTTTTTCCCTTAACCCCACATTTGTTGTATTTTGCTCCATTTTTATCCTTTTTCTATCACTAGTCACTCAAAGTGAGGCTTAGTTCTTTGGAGGGAAAATGTTTGCTGAACAATTTTGAGAGTGGGTTTTGACTGATTTATCTATATCACTGTGCAGCTTGAGCCCTTTCCCCACCTCGGAGCTCATGAAGGCATTCCCAAATATTGCCCATTATTTTACTGAAGATACAGTCTGCGGGAGTTTTTCCTTTGCTATCCTAGGTGCTCCATTTGGGTGCAGATGGTCTGCAATGACGTAAAACTACATCTTTATCATAACTCCACTGCTCCAGTGTCATTTCAAGACATAAAGCATGTCCTATCAACTTCCAGCTTAAAACACTCAAAAGTTTCCCACCAGACTCAAAACAGAACCCAAATTCTTTATTCCAGTCTACAGTTTCTCACAAGATCAGGTTCCTGCTAACCTCTCTGACCTCATTTCTAATCACTCTCCCCTTGCTCCCTACACCCCAGAGCCACTAGCCTTCCTTCTGCTCCTCAGACACACAAGCTCATTCCCTAAGAGGGTCAGTGCCTGGAATAACTCAGAAAGATCTGCCCTGTCCTCCAACCTAAAGCAGTCACTCAACTACTCTCTTATCATGTTGTCTTAATAATCTTCCCACCACTTACCATGGTCTGGTGCCATTCCTGTTTATATATGAATGGTCATGTTCAGTCTCCTCTCCATTAGACTGTAGTCTCTGTGAGAGGAGAACTGCTGTCTACATGTTTATTGCTCTACTCCTAGTGCCGAGAACAGTCCCTGGCACACTGACAGTCACTAAATATTTATTGAGTGAAATACGGAAGAATGGGAGGAAGAGAAGGATACAAAGGCAGAGTTATGAAAAGAGTATTTTGCTTTGGACACAGAAAAATGTGAATTTACATTGTACTTCAATCGCCAATTAGCTTTATGACTTTATGAATCTCTCAAAGACTCAGATCCCTAAAATCTGAAACAAGGAGGAAGTATCATCTTTGTCACACTACTTGGGGGAATATTAAACGCAATAACATATGCAAAAGCATTTAGCAAAGAAGTTGACATAGAGAGGTTTCCTTTCTTCCCTTTTCCCACTTTCACCCTCACCTTCCTTCTTTCCCCAATTTCTCCTCCTCTAACTTATACTTGTGTCAAGTTAACTAAGATGCACCTCTTTATGACCATTCTCAAACATGGATTTTCTTCTTCAAGAAGGTATCAGACTAAAACTTTGGGTATAAAGAATTCCTTGCTCTTGATCAAGTGCGTATGATTCTCTTAAGACTCTGCAGTTGGGTGATGATCCTTATATCTGTATATGACAGTGTCTCTGCTTTCTGTGGTTTATAGCTACACCGGGATAGCTTTGTTCTGGTTGTCATTTCAATTCTGGATAATTCCGCTAGTATATGAAAAGGTTCATTCTGACTCATTGCTCTCCTACAAGACAAGTACAGGAGAAAAGAAACAGAAGAGGGAAGAGGCTTCCGTTTGATTCTCTTGAACCATTCTTCCTTTCACCTAAAAGTCATTGCATAACAGTTCAATTAGTAGCAAAATCCTCCAAACATATGAACATTCAGATATTCTTTGATATAAAAATTCCTAGGTAAAAGAGTCTTTCCCTTTATTATTAGTTCTGTTTTTTATTAAATTCTAGTTTTATTGCATTGTGAACAGAGTGTTGCTTACACTATTTATACTTTCTGGGAGATACTGACATTTTCTTTGTTTTTCAATATATGATCAATTTTTGTGAATGTGCCAGGGACAGTTGAGAAAAATATGTAGTCTCTATCATTGTGGTGCAGGGTTTGATATATATCCACATGATCTACTCAATTATGTTGTTTAGATCTTCTATCTCACTAGTTATTTTTGTCTTCTTGACCTGACTTATACTGAAAGACATATATTAAAGTCTCCTATTATAGGTGTATCTCTAACTATGTCTCCTTGCACTATCTGTAATTCTGTTTCATAAACATGACTGATCTCTTATTTATGCATAAATATTCATGTGTTATATCTTCATTATAGACTGTAGCCTTTAGCATTAAAAAGTATCTATCTTTGTCATGTCATAGCTTTTGGGCTTGAATTATTTGTCTGATATTAACATAGCTACCCTGCTCTCTCTCTATTTCCATTTGCCTGGTATAAGTGAGTCCATTCCATTATTTTTAGTTTTTCTGCATCATTTTCAGTGTGTTTCTCGAATATAGCACAGAGTTGGGTTACATTCTGTGAACTAAATTGAAAACCTTATTTGTTTAGTACGTAAGTTTTTTTTTTAATGACCAATATGTTTTATCTCAGCTCTACCAAAATATTTTATGATTCTGTGTATTTTGGTTTATTTGTTATGCTGCTTCTTTCTCTCTGAGATGTGTATTTCTTTCTTTCTTTTTTTTTTTTTTTTTTTTTGGCGGTACGCGGGCCTCTCACTGTTGTGGCCTCTCCCGTTGCGGAGCACAGGCTCCGGACGCGCAGGCTCAGCGGCCATGGCTCACGGGCCCAGCCACTCCGCAGCATGTGGGATCTTCCCACACCGGGGCATCAACCCGCGTCCCCTGCATCGGCAGGCGGACCCTCAACCACTGTGCCACCAGGGAAGCCCCAAGATGTGTATTTCTTTGCATATGTATACTGTCTATATATTTACTTTTAAATAAATAACGTATAGTTCATGTGTATGTATGTATTGATACACATTTCCTATTTTTGGTATTTAGGAAATTTTATATTTTTGTTCTAGTAATTACCTTTGCATCTATACCTTTTTAAAAGTCCTTAATCCCGTTTTTCTTATTTGACTTTTTCCTATTTGGTATATCAGGGATTTTTGGTTTTCTTTTTGTTTTTTTTTGTATCAGTTAATGTTACCTGTTAGCAAATAACAATGAGCTGTATCTATTTTCCTCTTTGCCTCTCCAATATCCTCCCCAAATTTGCATTATTTCTACTTTGTCACAATATATAATGTTTATATATTATTCTTCCATCCTCATCTCCACCTTTCCTTCATTCTTATATGTACATGTATCTATTTTATAATGCTCACTTCAGTTCTTTTGCTGAATTTTCTCCAGTCATCCCTCTATTGAATAAAACTCATCCCTAGTAGATTCCTCAGGAAGGCCTGAAGGGCTCATTGTTCCCTAAGTTCTTGTATATTAAAAACTGTTTACATATTTGTTGATATTTGAAGAATAGCTTGGCTGGATATAGAATCCTTACTTCACATTTTCAATCACTGAGTTTTCTAAAAGTACTACTCCATTTTGGGCTTGCTTGAATGCTGACTTTGAAAGGAATTGTATCTAATTCCTTTGCCTTTGTAAATATTTTATCTTTTTGCCTGGAGACCACAAGGAATTTCTCTCTGAAATCTAATAGTTTTACTAGGATATGCCTCAGAGTTAATCATTCTGGTTTAATCTTCCCAGGTACGCAGGGAGCCATTTCAGTGTGCAGATTCAGATGTTTTTCTATTTCTGGAGAGATTTTGTGAATTACAATTTTAATTATTTTAACTCTCTTCCATTATTTTTCTTCTTTATGTATTCCAATAATGTGGATATTATTGCTTCTCTGCCAGCCTTTCTCTTATTTTTCTCTTTGACTTTTATTTTTCATTCTTCATGTCATTTTCAGTTTCTTGCTTGTTTTATCACCCTCCTTCAATGCCTCTTATTAAATTTTCATTGAAGTCTATTCTACCTCGGGCTCTTGCAATTTATTAATTTGTAAGAAAATTTTGTCTTTTTCTTCCACTTCTTTCCTGAGTTCAATCACCCCTTATATTATTTTTTTCCTATTTTTGTCTATTTTGGTTTAAGTTCAGAATTTTGGATTCAAGGTGATTTTTTTCATTTCCTCAAATGCTTGAGTATGTTTAATTCTATTTGGACTAAAATTTAAAATTACATTCTGCTCCATGGTGGTTGTTTTTTTTTTTTTGGTGCGGGGCGGGGTTTCCTTACTTGACCGGTGTCTAAATACTGGTCTTTTCCTCAGTGGTACAGCAGTGGGAAAAGACAGTATTTAGGTCCTGCCAGGTATGGCAGCACGAGGTGGACTGAAGGGGATGGAGGCTCCGGGGACCCTGCATGGACACTCCCAATCTTACGACCCCTAGATAGCAAGGGAGGCGGTTCCTGCCAGGGCGTGTATCCCCAGTGTGTGGCCACGTTCCCGACTCAGCCCTGCGCAAGTCGCCCCAGCCCTGCGCAAGTCGCCCCACCTCCCCAGCAGGAACTGCCCCGCTTGACACTTAGAGGCGAAGGTGAGGGTGGGGACATGGACCCCAGAGGCAGCCGACCATGGAGGGGGCTGGCGGAACACAGGGAGGGGAAGAATGGCAACCCAGAGGCAGTCCCACCGCCATGGGTCCCAGCCATGCGGGGCAGGACCATCCCGCTTCCCAGCACCTGGGGATATACGCGCAAACCACCCATGCATGGCACCAGGGAGCTCCGGAATGGACCGTGCACTGCAACCATGGCGGGAACTGTGTAAGGCAGGCTGTGTTTTACATTTCCACGCAGTTGAACCTGATGACAGTTAATGAAAGGGTGGATAAGGCAAATCCAGAGGGCAAAGCTCCTGTGGTTTGGGTCCCTAGTTGCCTGTGAGAGTGGCTGGAAACTTTTCCTGACCTGCCCTGCGCATATGTGACAGTGAAAAGTGCCACACCTAGCCCGGGAAGATACCTGGCAGATTTCTTTTCATCCCACTTCCAGCAGAATAAGGCGTGAAATTAAGAGTGGAAAGTAAGTGAGATAGGGACGGACGAAGAAAGCGCGCGTGCGAGAAATGGCGGGAAGTCACGCAGCGCCTCAAGCGCAAGGCTGAGGCTTACCGAATTCTGGATGGCTCCAACAAGGATGGCACCCAGCATAGGTTCTTGTGTCAGAGAGAATTCAGAGACAGACAGGAGGTCAAGAAAGCAAAGTGAGGATTCATTTAAGCGATAGTACGCCCCCGGGGGAGAGGAGGCAGTCTCTGGTGAGTAGCTGCACTGAGTTTCTTTGGCAAGCTGGTTATGTGGGTTGTAGAAATGAAGGGGTGGAATATTCATTTGGGAGGGAGGGGTTTGGGGGTCTTTTTCCCTGATTTTCATCCCAGCCCCACCTTCCTGAGGGGAGGAAGGACTTTGGTCCTCATTTAGCCTTGATCGGAAATGTCACGGCCTCGGTGCATGATGGGAACTTCTTATCTGCAAGGCTAATTTTATTGTAATGAGGGCATAGTGAGCAAAAGGTTGCTTTCAGATGCTGGAGATTCCCGCCTTTTCCCACCTTTCTTTGTCTGCCTCTAGGACACTTACCGCCCAAAATGTGTGGTTTCCTGTCAGTCTGGAGGTTCCTGCTTTTTTTTGTCTGCCCAAGGACCCCCACCACCACCCCCAGGGGTTTGCAAGATGCATGGTCCTGCCATTTGGACCTTGCCCTCCTTTCTTTGCTCATATCTAGCTAACTGCCTGCTTTAACAGTCTTATGCGAAGTAACTGCCCCTTTAAATTAGATGTGGCGCCTGCCCTTTAAGTCACCTATACTTAAAAATCTCTGCCCTGTAGTCCATGCCTCAAAATATTTGTAGTATTTTTAGATTTAGGGATGATTTAATCTTTCTAGTGACTAATCCAAATAACTCCCAGGCCTTTTTAAAAGCTCGTCCTCTTCTTCTTTCTTCCCCACCTTTTTCTGGGTCTGCCGTTGCTCTCCACACAGTTTTCCAATGGGACAAGGGAGGGGTGGGAGCATGAGGGATTATACTGAGGAATTTGTTGATTTTTCTCTTTCTATTCATGGTTACTTTGCAGTTTTGACATTCTCTGTCTTCAGTTAATGCTGAGGGTATGGCTGCATGTAGAAATTCCATAGTTATGAAGTTATTTTGTATCATTTGGGGAGGCTGATTACTACACAGCTTCCATTGTCTTTAGCCAGAAGTTTAAAAATGTGTTGTGATGAACAGAATTTGCTAAATTTAATGTGATCCGATGTATCAGTTATTTCCTTTATGATAAGTGCTTATTGTTTTTGTGTATGAAACTTGCACATGCTAAGGTCATGAGGATATTCTCTTATGTTTTATGTTTATTCATTGAACTTTTTTTTACCTCTCACATTCAAAATGACAATTTACCTAAAATAGATTTTCTTCTATTGTGTGAGCAAGGGGATCTATACTCCTTCTCCTCTTTCCCCCTGCCCCTTTCAGTCTCCTTATTCTTCTTTTTCAAGTGACTGTCCAAATAACTTGGCACCGTTTATTGAAAGGTTAATCCTTTTCCTCATTCCACTGAAGTATCACTTTGGCAAATATCAAGTGGCCATATGTGTTTTTATTTGTATAAATTCTCTTTTCTGTTCCATTGGTCTATTTGTCTTTGTGCATCACCCTAAGAAAGCAATACTCACTGATTTATATCCCACTAATTCTTTATTTTGGGGGGGGGTGGCTAGGGAAAAGGATGGCAAGAGAAAGCCAACCCCAAAATGCTGGTATGGATTTCTCATTCAGTTTTAAAAAACTTCCTGTTTGGAAATAATTTTAAAATTACAGAAAATTTGTAATAATAAAAATATTAAAATAGTACAAAACAACTGTACACCTTTTACTCTTAAAATACCTCAGGGTGCATGTATTAAGACTAGGGATATGCTCTTACATTAATAACCAGAACACAGTTACAACTTAAGTAAATTTACCATAATGTTCTTTATTTAATTTACAATTTGTATTGCAATAATATCAATTGATCTGATATTCTTCATATCATTTCCCTCTTTCAGTACAGTATCCAGTCTAGGGGCAGGCTTTGCTTTTAATTGTCATGTGTCTTCTGGCCTCCTCTAATCTGGACCAATACAGCCTTTCCTTGTCTTTTAAGACATCCACAGTTTAAAGAGTACAGTCTCCCTCCCTCCTTTTTCAAATAGGACTTTGCACATCTTCGGTTTGTCTGGTGTTTCTCATCATTATACTCAGGTTACATATTCTTGGCCACAATACTATGTAAGTAAGTGTTATTTCCTTATTGGGGTATCTACAGAAAATTTTTTACTTCAATTTTTAGAAGTTATTTATAAACTAGGGACAATATGCTTTTATCTATGATATAGGCTGCAAATGTTTTATCCCAGTTTGTCATTTGTTTCTTTGAGTTTGCTTGTAATGTTTTTGCCTTGCAAAGCCTTTTGGTTTTTATGTAGTCAAACTTAAACAGTCTTTTCTTCATGCATCTGAATTTTTTGTTATAATTAGAGAGGAAATCATTTGTATTTTCTTCTAGTATTCATAGTTTGTGGCTTTTTTTTTTTTTTGCCTTAATTTGGATCTCTGATCCATTTGGAGTTTGTATGTATGTATAGCAAATGAACCTAATTCTATCTTTTTCCAAATGGTTACTCATTTATCCAACGTTTATTTTTTAAAAAATTATCAAAGTTGAAGTTATTTGAGATATTATCTTTATCATATACTAGATTTTTCTATGTAGTTGGATCTATTTTTGAATAGTTTGCTCCAGGGGTCAGGGAATTTTTTTCTGTAAAAGGTCAGATTATGAATATTTTGGGGCCTGTGAAACCTGTGGTCTCTGTCACAACGACTTATGAATGGGCATGTCTCTGTTCCAATAAAATTTTATTTACAGAGAGGTGGTGAACTGTATTTGGCCTGTGAGCTGTAGTTTGGTATCCTCTGGTCTGTTCTATCGCTTTATTTTGTCTGTACATTCATGAGCCAGTACTACATTGTGTTAATTATAGAGGCTTTGTTTATTTTAATATCTGGTAGGGCTAGTCTCCACTCAAAGCCCAATCTCTTCCTGAGTTTATTTTTCTGTGTGAAATTTAGCATCAACTTGATAGGTTAAAAAGAAAACTCATCAGAAATTGTATTAGGATTACATTAAATTTAAAACAAATTCAGTTTTAATTCTGTGTCTTGTTTGTCCCCTTTGCTTTATCTCATTTGCTTTTGGTACTTAGGAAAATATGTATTTTTATTGTAAAGGTTCCTATTTTATGAATACTATTTGTACTGCCCTTAATCTCCTTTTTGCTTTCTTATCCTTCTAGTCTGTGATACTCAGTTTTAAATAGAATCTGTTGACTCTGTCCATGACCTATACATCAGTCAATGATGTTATTCTATTTTCCTAATTGTCTGTCCCTTCTCCTCCCATTTTAAAAGTTGCATTCTCCCTACTTCATCAGAATTCATAATGTTTACATATTATTTTTCAACCTATGTTCCCATCTTGTTTTAGTCCTAGATGTGCAATTAAAAATATATTAAATCCTTATTGTATATCCTTTTAATGAAACTTGTTTCCAGTCATCTTTGAATGAAGATCGTGCTTTAATGAGTTTCTCAGGGAGGGTACATGTACATGGTATTCCCTCAGTAAATGAAAGAAATAATGAAAAATATTTTACTTTTTCAATTCCCATGATGCGGCTCTTTTTTTCCATTCCAAGGTAGAGAAAATGGTGAATTATTCTAAACAGTAATAGAAATAATAACACATTTTGAGAGCCTTTGCTGCACTTAGGTCAGCTTCTTCAGTTACCCAGTCCTGCATATCTTATGGAACTGGAACCTTCCCATCATCCATTATAAAAACTTCACTGAAGAGAGGATAATGGACAGAAAGGGATGATCCTAAGTATTAAACACTATCCAAAATAAAAGTAGGAATAGAAAAAAAAAATCAGACCACAAACATGCAAAACTACTATCAAAAAGTCAGGAAGTAAAAGTTTCTGCTGACACAAAGGCTCTTCACAAAATCATACATTCACTGTTTTTTTTTCTAATAATTATCTTCATTCCATAGCTTTTTACTACCAGTCACATCAGAAGGCTTGACAATTCAGGTGTGTTTGAATATGCCTTATAAAAAATAGCATCTCCAGAATCTCTGTCCAGTTCTATTAATAAAACATACGACTGGTTTTCAGAAAGTAGCAAATTCTATGACAGCTTCCTCACACTGTCTTCTCAAATTTTAATTTTTCCAGATTTGAGTCACTGTTCTTTCTCTGTAATTTTGTTGAGCGGGGAGCTGTAGCCAAACCTCCCGTTCTGTTGAAGATATCTTCAGAAGTATTTTGCCTTTTTTGAGGATAAGACACTATTTCTGTGGACTGTCAGAAACTGTTATGTTCTAATGGAATATTTAGGCTTCCTTCCAGCCAGATTCTACCCACTAGAGAACCAATAAACCAGAGCAGCCAAATGTCTATCAAAGCATCATTATTCATGAAGACCCAATAACTCCTAAAGCATAGAGTTCCTTGGGTAATGTTCAAATGGAGAGCACCCAGGAACATAAAGAATAGTTTGTACAAGCTCCTCCTAAATTTAGACCAAATATAGAACTTGGCACAAACTTGCAGAGAGAGTTGGGTCTGAACGGACTCAGAGCTCACTTATTCAGTTACTTATGCGGAGGACCACAGTCTGTCCTAAAATGTCAGGCACCAGCAGATGGAGAGGGACAAAGAAAGATGGCTCTCTGTTGTCTTTTCCATGTCATGAGACAGACCTCACATAAACATGGCCAAATGGACACCAGGCTCTCATTAATGTCACCCATCTGAAAAGTCATTCCTACTCTGGAGTAAAGTAAATAAGCAGTAGCTCACAATTTTAGAAACACGACTTTAACATTCTCTGTGTTTTGAAGGCAGAGAGAAATCCCTCTTATAAAGAAACATGAAAAAGAAGGGACAAGTATTTCCTATAAATACATTCTTACTAGTTGCTATCATGAGTACAAACATGAACAGAGTGCTCAGACTACACATGTGAATTGGTTCTGAAATAAATTGACTGCAGAGTGGTATCACAGCAAACTCCAAGCCACCAGCCAAAAAAATTTTTTAAAGTCAAATATTTAATCCTGCCCTTGAAAATTCATGGGCTACTTGAGAAACAGAAAAAATGCTACTTCCTTTAGATGATCCAAACCACTTATTTATTTTCCTAAACTGTGACTCTGGAGAGGGTAGGGGTAGGTAGTCTTGCATCTCTCATAGCCTGGCTTGAAATGCAGCCATGTAAAGATCCATCTTCAACAGATGGAGCTGAGCTTTTTAAATATTTGAATATTAAAGACTGCATTGCCCCAAATTAGGAGCAATGGATATGTTGCTGACATATTGACTTCCAATTCTATTGAAGCCACCTTCCCAAGGAGAAGTTTAAAGGGCACTGTTGGAGTGTTAGGGAACAGTGGTTCTGATTAGCCTGTGTTTGCTCATGTGATGGCCTTTCCCATAGGCCAGACTGGCTGGAGGAGTGGAGCAAGGACCCTCAGGATCTGAGATAGAGCTAGACTGCAGCAGGCTATGTGCTGGATTCCTTCCCCCACCCCAATCAATGAATTGTCATGGTAACCAGATTTGGAAGAATCTGAAACAGAGGCCAGAAGGCTAAAGCGTCCCTAAAGCGTCCCTAACCAGGAATAAAATCTGTCCACAAGACCAGGGTGATTCCAGAGACAATAGCCTGAGGGCTCAAATGAAATCTGATTTACGTCTGAGTGAACTTCCATCCTCATTTTATCCTTACTGTTTTACACTGTCCCCAGATTTCCTTTAGTAACATCAAGTCTCTGATAGGCTAAGAAAATTGGTCTTGGTTCCTGCTTGCTAACCTTTGTCCTGGGGGCGCATAGTTCTTACTTGCTCAGTTGAAAAGTACCTGAGTCCCTTAGCAAGCAAGTTACCTACATTGAAATTCAGAACCAGATGGACCCTGGCTGGCCTCTTTAAGACTTTCAAACATCTCTGCTCAGAGCATTTCAAGTACTTGTACAGAAATAAAAAGGTAGAGGATTTGATTCAGAAGTACGAGTTTTTAAGCTGCATGTATACCAAAGCATTTCAGAATGAGAAATGTAGGCGGTGACTATATTAACTTATTTGATCAAAAAATGTTTTATGAAAAATAAAGAACTTACTACTACTAATAAGACCAATAATGGTAAGACTCTTCCCTTATTTCTGCTTGCTAACTGATTGGTTAATTAGCAGATATGGCCATCTGCTGTAGGGTAAATCTCTTTTTGCTCTGAATGCCATGCATTTGTATTTCTGCATTTCCACCTTTTTGTCTTTGAGATGGAAACTTTATGGACACCCAAGAGATGATACTACAGGACAAGCATCAGCAATAAGTCTAGAATTTAATCACTAAATAAATATTTGCTGATCACTTACAATGTGTAAGAGTGACCTTATGTAGATAACTGGGGATAGATTGATGAGTAAGATTAATCCTTTGCTATAAAGGATATAGCTGGCTATCTCTTACCATCTAAATTTCCCCAAAAGTTCTGTCATACTTTTGACTCAACGATTCTGCAAAAGTAGCACAAGGGCAACTCTCTTCTCCGCCATTGCAACATTTACCCCAGAACTTAGAAAATGAGAAAGAATGAGACTCAAATCTGAAGACTACATTCCTTATGCTCAGTTGATATAATGAAAGGATCTGCTCCTTCTTTTTTTCTTATTTTCCATCTTCAAAATGAATGCCCTGTGACATTTTAAGACTTCAATTAGAATTAAAGTTCTTTGGAGCAAATAAAACAGAATTCTGAAAAATCAAATGAGAAAAAAAGAATCTATTTTTTTCCTTCAAATTGCCTGTCAGAGTCTCCACCCCAAAGTCGTGGTCAGTGTAAGTTGGAAAGACTGTTGCATGCAATGAGCTTTAGTTCTCAAACTGACCAACCTAAGGAAAGGAAGGAAATTAACCAGGGCCCTGAAAAGTTGACTTGGGAAACTGAGCTGGGTCTCTAAACTGATTCTCCTGTCCTTGTGTATGATTTAACTGTGGGGAGAAACAGTGGGATTATTTACCTTTCTATTAAGGTATCTTAATAGTTTGTTTTGGCAAAAGATTTCCAAGCATTAGGAAATTGCAAAACTTTAACATGTTGAAAGGAAAAATCTGTCAAGTCTTAAACATATGCGTCTGAAAGTACCTGGGCTATGACCCTGAGTCCTGTGGAGCTTCACGCAACTTACCTTTGGGACCTGTGCATGTGATTCTGTGGTGTGAACTAGACCAGTGCACACCCATCCCAAAGGAGACAGAATCCTCTCCTTGACCAACTTGAACGATGCCCTTCAGAATGCTGTCTTATTTGAGCAAACTTCATTTGTTTATCCTGTATCTAGCCTTTATGGAAATAAAAACTGTTTGCAGATGACATGACAGTATACATAGAAAACCCTAAATATGCCATCAGAAATCTATTAGAACTAATAAATGAATTCAGTAAAGTTGTCTATATACATGAAGAAGAATGAGATCTTGCGATTTCATTTGTGAAAATCATTTGTGACAATATGGATGGACTTGGAATCTAAAAAACAAAACAAGACACATGAACAAACATAAAACAGAAACAGACTCATAGATACAGAGAATAAACTTGTGATTGCCAGAGTGAAGGTGGATGGGGAGATGGGCAAAATAAGTGAAAGGGATTAAGAAGTACAAACTTCCAGTTATAAAATAAATGTCATGGGGATATAATGTACAGCATAGGGGATATAGTCAATAATATTGTAAAAACTTTGTATGGTGACAAATGGTAACTAGGCTTAACAGGTGATCATTTCATAATGTATAAAAATATTGAATGTGGTATACCTGAAACTATAATATTGTAAGTCAATATGAATCAATATTACTTATAATATTGTAAGTAATACTGACTTACAATATTATGTTGTCATTATATGTAGTCAGATACTACATATATAGTCATACATGTCTATATAGCACTGTAATGGTAATGGGGTATATATATATTTCAAAATTTTGAATAAATATAAAAAAATATATCTTAAACATAAATATATATTCCAAAAACTGTAGAAGGATATTATTTCATTAAGTTGAGGGGGAAATAATGTTAATTAAGCTCCTCTTCCCACACCAGGATAATGTCTTTTCCCCAACTCATCATGGAAATTCTGGCCATAATTTTACCAAAAACTCCAAGCTCTAACTTACACTTACTATATATAATATACTAAGGAAGGTATCATGCCTATTACTGATATATAGAAAAGTATCAACTTCTTATGTATTTATTTTATAATCTGCCAAACTATAACATTTTCTTATACACTATAATATTTTTTGTTTTTTTTCTTCCATTTTCCTTAGGTTTTCCAGTAGACCATTAAATTATCAGCAAAATTAAAATAAAGAGAAAATACATTGACACTTGAACAATGTGGGGGTTAAGGGCACCAACCCTCTGAGCAATCGAGAATCTGTGTATAATTTATAGTTGGCCCTCCATATACACAGTTCCTCCATATGTGTGGCTCCTCCAGATCTACAGTTCTACATCCATGGATTCAACCAGCTTCAGACCATGTAATACTGTAGTATTTACTACTGAAAAAAATCCACATGTGAGTAGACCAGAGCAGCTCAAACCTGTGTTGTTCAAGGGTCAACTGTAAACAAAACAAACAAACAAACAACTCCCAAAGTTAAATTTACTTTATTTTCAGCTCTTTTTTCACTTATTTCTTGTCTAATTGCATTGGCTGATAGAATAGCACTAAATGACTGAAATAATAATGGCATCTTTTTTAAAAAAATAAATTTATTTATTTATTTATTTATCTATCTTTGGCTGCATTGGGTCTTCGTTGCTGAGCGCGGGCTTTCTCTAGTTGCTGTGAGCAGGGGCTACTCTTCATTGTGGTGCGTGGGCTTCTCACTGTGGCGGCTTCTCTTGTTGCAGAGCACGGGCTCTAGGTGCGCGGGCTTCAGTAGTTGTGACTCACAGGCTCTAGAGCGCAGGCTCAGTAGTTGTGGCGCACGGGCTTAGTTGCTCCGTGGCATGTGGGATCTTCCCAGACAAGGGCTCGCGCACCTGTGTCCCCTGCATTGGCAGGTGGGTTCTTAACCACTGTGCCACCAGGGAAGTCTCAGGCATCTTGTTTTATTCTTGTCCTTAATGGGAAACCACTTCAGGACAGCAAAAAAAAAAAAACAGTGTCATTTTCAGTATCCACTCTGATCTACTACTTTGGCTACTTGTAGCTCTTGCTTGAAAGTAGTTATGAAGTCTCTGTAAGAGAGCATGCTGAGTTGGATTATCAGTTTCTGCCTCGGACTTGGGAGAAATGATGGAGATACGCTTTCTACTATTTGCTTTGGAAAGAAACATTTTTTAATATATTAAGAGAGTATTCTTAGATTTGTATTTTATTAAGGATTTAAAATATTAGAGTGGTTGTTGAATTTTATGTGGTCTTTTTTGGATCTATTGAGTTGATTGATGATTCAGTTTTTCACCTTTGATGTGCTAATGGGACTAACTAGGGTAATACATTTTCTAAGGTTTAATCATGTTTGCATTACTGAATAAACCTGAATTAGTCATTGATGTTTTCCTTTTAATATACAGCTGAATTTTATTCCAAAATTTGACATCTATGTTCATCAGTGACATGAATCTTTTTCTTCATTAGATTTGTCAGCTTCAGGGATCAGAGTTATGATACGTATATATGCACAATGAAGATATATTTTTCTATATTGTTCCTATTTTCGGGGACAATTTAATATCATGGGGATGATACATCCCTTAATTTGAAAGTCCATCTGACAAATGGTCTGTCATCTTTTTGGAAATAGTTCATAAACAACTCTTTAAATACCTTTACTAGCTTATTGATTAAGTTTTCTGCTGCTTCTTCAGTCAATTCTAGCCATTTATATTCTCCCCATATTTATCAATATCAGTTCATCTAGATTTCCAAAAAAATTTAGTAGAATTGGTTCATGAAATTTTAATCCCTTCCAGATCTTGGGTTTATCTAATTTCTCATTCTCGAGGTGACTACTTTTATTTTCTTTTAATTGTTCTGACAAAGTTTTCTAAAAACAAAATTGATGAATTCAGTCCCAGAGAGGTCATTTGATTATGGCAGGAATGTTGATAGCATATATAGTTTGACAGATACTAGGCTGATGTATTTATATTTTAATAATTTTCAGGAAAAAACAGAATAAAAGAGGGGACTAAAAGTTGTAATAAGGCTATGGACAAATGCTATATGTCAGGAAAAATTTGAGATGTAAAAAAGTAGCATTTGTTGTATATTTATCATGTACTGGAAACTTCTGATGCACTTTCACTCATAAGTATTTAATAATTATTATCTTTTACCCACCACAGTACCTTGCTCATAGTAAACATATGATACACATTTTAAAAATTCATAAATAATTTAAAAAGGATGTAATAGCCCTGCTAAACATTTTAAATATGCAATGCTTCTCTCTCATGAAGCAAGCATGAATTCAGCTACCAGTCAAAACATGTCTTTTCTTCCCCTAGGGTAAATCTTAATTATTCCAAAATATACAACTCAAAACTTTTTGTTGATGAAAAGAACACAGGATGAATGACTGCAAAAATGTCTATTATAATCTTTAACAAGGCTTGTTATAGAAGCGAATATGGTAAAATAGGTCTCATAACATCAATAGCACTTCACATACATAGACGCCTCTTCACCTACCAGAGAAAAACAGATCATGTTGGATTTACCCTTAGTAGGGCTATTCACACATAATGGGGAAGTCATTCAGTGATGCCAGACTGTTCCTCTCACAGCCAATGTTTTTACTTTAATTCAGTATAGCTGCAAAGTGCATCATAGCACAGAATGACTGAGTTCTAACTCTTCTAGTAACTACTTATAATAATGAATAAGTCTTTTTTCCCCTCTCTTTAGCACTCAGTTTTATTATTATAAATTGTAGGGGCTATACGACTTTTGTCTATAATTTCTGTTCTATTTCTAACACAAAATGAGTTCTTAAATTAAAAATCACATTGCATTTCAGCAATAATACAGTGAAAGTTCTCTGCCAGGCAAATTCTTCATGAAACATTCTCCAGGTCCTTAGTCAAAAATAATCTTTACATCTTCTACCTCCTCATAATAATTATAATCCAGCAATATTGAAGAGGTGGTGGGCAGTTTGGAGCTTAATTTCAAGGAGGAAACACTCGAAAGATATTTATTGGTTAAACTCATCTTTAATCTGAAACATCTTTCTTAATCTCCTCCTTATTAATGCTTCTCTTACCATTTTAAAACCCCACAACTCACAGTAAGCAATAGGGACCTTTATTAAGAGGCTCAAGAGGAATTAAAAGCAAAACAAAACAGAACAAAACAAACAAAAAACCTTAACTGGGTAATCGATCAATAATTTAAAAATTTCACCTGCTTTCTTATTGGCTTTCAAGACTTTATGACATCTGGCACTTATCCTAGAGACCTTAAATATGAATATCCTAAGCAACTTAGCACATATGCATGCACGTACATACACACACACACACACACACACACAACACAGTTTAGTTCAGTTTATGTCCTGTCTCTATGCACATAAAGCATACAACAAAATTACATCACCCCTGCAGAACAAATCTAGGCTTAGTAACAGACGAACTCTTACTTTTTACCATATGCCAAGGGAGAAAGAGAAAAAGATCACAGACCACATGGGTTTGAAATATCCACAGATCCAAATTTCCTTGTGACTAAAGGTAGGTGGTGGCTGGTAGAGCTCAAGCCACTTCCATCTGAGGGCCTCTTTTAATCTTCCCTAGCAACTCTGAGTTGGGTCTTAGTTGAAAAATGTGGTGTGTATACATTTCCCCAACAAAGCAAAACCAAAAACGTACTATTATTACATTATTTTGGATACTGAATTCATAGCACAAAATTTTCATAAGTGCCTATACAGCCCATGACTTATTCTCACATCTGATTTTTGATCCTAATAACGTCTGGCACCTAACAGGTCATCAAATAATGTTACTTAACTGGAGGAATGAATAACCATTAACTCCTGACCTTTATTTTTTTTCATTGTTTTTTAAATAATTTAGATGACATTTTCCCCTGTCATTTACAAGTTTCCTCTCAAGCAACTTAGTAACTTATTGTTTATTATTTTAGGCAATAAGTTGTTCAGAAGGTGGAAAGTCTTGTGGCAAATCAGTTTTTAATAGAAGATATCATTTGTAAAACAAACAATTTATAATTTGTTCTACAATTTTGTATTTTCACATCTTTGGATTACTTAACATGAGAGTATAGTACATTGTTGAAATTACTTGTTACATAAACAGTTTTGTGATACTCCTTTGTCATACCATCAGGTCTCTAATTTGTATGTTGAGTGCAATACATTCTAGTAAATTAAGTAGTTGGGAATGGAGTCACATGTATTACCTTGCCACTATAATTAATTTAAAAAAATTGTCAGCTTCCTGAAATGTCAAATAATGCCATTTAAATTCCAGGGTGCAATTTTCATCTTATGTATAGAAGTATCTTGAGAGAGTAATTAGGTGGGATTAAATTCACAGTCATTATTTCCTGTAAGTAATGAATAGTATATAATAAATTTCACCCTTCCAAGATGCCAGAACATTTATTTTTACTTTGATCAGTGCAGAGTGCAGTAAGAAAATCTGTGAAAATTATTCCATTGACTATGATTCCAAGTCAAATTATCGAGGCATTTAGAAGGAAAACACTAGGGGTATAAAGTGCTAGATAGTTGTTTATAAAGCACAGAAGGGCAGCATGACCTCAGCAAGTACACTGAAATGTTTTAAATCCGGCATTTTGCACTTGGAACTCAAATTCAACCAGCAATAGCATGAGCATTCAGGAAAGATGAACATCTCCTCTTTGCAGGGTCCTGTGCTAGGTACTGGGCATACCAGGTGAGTGAGAGGGCCATGGTGCTTGTTCTCATGGAGGAAGCCCAAAGATAAACAAGTAAACAAATAAGCAAAATAAGCTCAACTCGTGATAAAGACTACAAAGAAATTAAATGGGGGGTGGGGGTGGGGGTGCGTGGGTAGGTAGATATAATGGCCTACTTAGATACCACAGTGGTGGGGAAGACTTTCTGAGAAGGTGAAATTTGTCCTGAAGGAGCAGGGGAGTTTTGAGCACCTGTGTTCATTCCTTGGCATTTGATCCAATGATCTGAGGATCTCATTTGTCACTGATATCACAGATGATATGATTAACATGAGTATGGTAAAGATTACATCTTGAATGTGTAACGACTGCAAAACAAGTACAAAAGTTATTAGAAAGTGCACTCAGATAAAATAAAATACAGGATGTATGTCAACTGGTGGCATTAACTGTAAAGAAATCCAAGATGTTAGAAAATGTTGTTTGCCAGCATAGTCGTATCAAAGAGAAAGATGCCAGAGTAAATTGTTAGCCTTCCACTCTTCTCTCTTAGTTATTCAGCAAGGCCACACAGCGTGACTCATTGCAATTAAAATTGAGGTACCTAGTTAAAAGTTTGCAGGGGGCTTTTGCTGTTTTCCACAATCCTGCCTCTTCCCATTTTTATTTTGGTAATTGCACTCTGTTTTCCTCTTAGGGAAACTTCTTTTCCCTGTGATTTGCAATATTAAAATAATAAATCACCATGCCCTACTTGACCTTCCCAAGCCAGGTTAACGCTCTCATGCAAGGACTTTGAATCTTGGGCTGAGTGATCAAGGATATAAAAGTATCATTGGAGTTCATTTCAGCCGCAGCACTGTGATATAATTGTCAATAATTTCTGGTGTGCGTAGCTAGAGAGTTGCCCAGGTTTCCATCTTGTTTTTGAGCCTGATCCTCTGTCCAGGCTTTCTGTCCGTTCTATTAGCCATGCAAGATTCAAGGGATGCTATAATATTAATCCAAAATGAAGTATAATATCACAACATCAGACAAATCCAAGAATGTCCTGCATCAACTAGGTAGTCATTATTTTAGAGTCCCTGTCATTTAAAAATAACTTGAGGACACGGGAAGGGGAAGGGGAAGCTGGGACAAAGTGAGAGAGTGGCATGGACATATATACACTAACAAATGTAAAACCGATAGCTAGTAGGAAGCAGCCGCATAGCACAGGGAGATCAGCTCTGTGCTTTGTGACCACCTAGAGGGGTGGGATAGGGAGGGTGGGAGGGAGGGAGACGCAAGAGGGAAGAGATATGGGGATATATGTATATGTATAGCTGATTCACTTTGTTATAAAGCAGAAACTAACACACCATTGTAAAGCAATTATACTCAAATAAAGATGTTAAAAAATAGAATAAAAAAATAATTTAACTAAAGAAAAACGTCTTTAGGAGTATCATAATAATTCTGCATTTAAACAATGATTTAAGAAAATAAAGAGGGAATTTTCTGTAATTATTATTAAAAGATGTAATAACAAGAATTAAGCATTGACATGCATATCAACTTGAGACAAAGACATAATGAGACACAGAAGAGGAATAAAGAAAGAAGGTCTTAAATCCTCAGAAACATGCCTTTAACTCCAAGGAGCAGGGGCTAGAGGTAAGTGGCAGACATGAGCTGTTAGGAAGCACACCACTGATGCCTTCTTACTGCTGGAAACTAGTAGTGATTATCCTCAGTGACAATCAAAGAAGGAGTGGTCTCAGGGATGACTCCTGTCCTAGGCAGTTATGCTGCCAGGGAATCAGAATCAGAGAGGACTTGATCTCAATGTGGGGAGAGATGCCTGCCAAGAAGACTTGGCAGCATAGAAATAAAGCCTCCTAAAGTAAATGTCAGGAACCCAACATCCACATGCATTAGGTGAATCTGTTGGTTGGAGGTAGTAAAGAGCAGAATGGATATTATTAGGGATCATATAAATGAAGGAGAAGACAGACAGAACTAGCTCTCCCACAGCAGGGAGAAAGGACAAAGAGGCTTAAATGAGAACTGATGACAAACACTAAAGATTCATTCAAAAAAACAACCAGCAGAAAACAGAAGAAACAGGAATCAAAAACAAACACATAAAGATCCTTAGCATATATGCACCTAACAACCGAGTGTCAAAATACACGAGGCAAAAGCTGATAGAAATGCAAGAAGAAATAGATGAATCCATAGTTGAAGGTCTCAACACCCTTCTTTCAAAAATAGACAGTTCCAGCAAGCAGAAAATCAGTAAACTCAACACCACCATCAGTCAACTGGATATAATTGACATCTATAGACTACTTAATCCAACGGTAGCAGAGTACACACTCTTCTCAAGCTCACATTGATCATTCACCAAGATTGGGCCATAACACACAGCTTAATGCATTTTTTAAAATAGAAATGATAGGGCTTCCCTGGTGGCGCAGTGGTTGAGAGTCCGCCTGCTGATGCAGGGGACACGGGTTCGTGCCCCGGTCCGGGAAGATCCCACATGCCGAGGAGCGGCTAGGCCCGTGAGCCATGGCCACTGAGCCTGCGCGTCTGGAGCCTGTGCTCCACAACGGGAGAGGCCACAACAGTGAGAGGCCTGCGTACCGCAAGAAAAAAAAAATAGAAATGTTATAATGTCTGCTCTCAGACCACAGTGGACTTAAAATAGAAATCAAAAACAGAAAGATAGCTGGAAAATCCCCAAATACTTGGATGTTAAACAACACATGTATAAATAACACATTATTCAAAGAAGAAATCTCGAGAAATTTTAAAATATTTTGAACTATTCATGAATATTTAAAATATCATGAAAATGATAAAACAGCTTATCAAAATTTGTGAGATGCAGCAAAAGTCCTTAGAGGGAAATGAGGAAAATTTATAGCATTGAATGCATATATTAGAAAAGAAGAAAGATGTAAAATCAATCGTCTAAGTTTCAACCTTAGAAAACTAGAAAAAGAAGAGCAAATTAATACCAAAACAAGCAGAAAAGAAGAAATAATAAAAATTGGAGCAGCAATCAATGAAAATAAAAATAGGAAATCAATATAGAAAATCAATGAAACCAAAAGTTGACTCTTTGAAAAGTTCAGTAAAATTGATAAGACTCTAGCCAGGCTAACTAAGAAAAAAGAGATAGGATTCAAATGACTAAAACCAGAAATGAAGGAATGGACATCACTATATAATCCCATGGACATTATAAGGATAATCAAGGAATATTATGAACAACTCTATGCCCACAAATTGGATAATCTAGATGAAATGGACAAAATCCTTGAAAGACATAATCTGCTAAAACTCACACAAGAAGAAATAAGCAATCCGATTAGGCCTAGATCTACTAAAGAAGTTGAATTAATGATTATTAATCTTCCAAAACAGAAAGTGCCACTGGTAGATTCTACCAAAAATTTAAGAAAGAAGTTACATCAATTATTTCAGAAGATAGAAGCAGAGGGAATACTTCCTAACTCAGTCTTTGATGCCAGCATCACACTATTACCAAAACCAGACAAAGACATTAAAAGAAAAGGAAACTACATGTCAATACCTCTCATGAACATAGATACAAAAATCCTCAAAAAATGTTATCAAGTCAAATTCAACAATGTTAAAAAATTATACACCACAAAGAAATGGGATTTATTCCAAGTATGCAAAGCTGATTTAATATTTTAAAAATCAATTATTATAATCCATCACATCAAGAAGAAAAATCACGTGATCACATCAGTAGATGTAGAAAAAGTGTTTGACAAAATTCAACACCAATTCATGATAAAAATTCTCATGATAAAACTAGGAATAGAGGGGACTTCCTGAAATTAATAAATAATATCTACAGAAATCTACAGCTAACATCATACATCATGGTGAGAAATTTGGAGCTTTCCTGCTAAGATCGGGAACAAAGTAAGGATGTCTCCTCTCTCCACTCCTTTTCAAAATTGTACTGGAATTGCTAACTAATGCAATGAGACCAGAAAAGGAAATAAAAGGCATACATACTGGGAAGGAAGAAATAGAACTGTCTTTGTTCACAGAAGACATGATTGTTTATATAGAAAATCCTAAATAATTGCCAAATTGAAAAGAAAGAAAGAAAGAAGGAAAGAAAGAAAAAGAAAGAAAGAAAGAATAAAAAACCTCCTGGAACTAATAAACAGTTATAACAGATAGCAGGATCAAAGGTTAATATACAGTCAATTGCATCCCTATATATAGCAGCAAAGAACAAGTGGAATTTGACATTAGAAACACATTACCTTTTACAATACCACCAAAAAAAAGAAAAGAAATACTTAAGTAAGAAAATATGTATAAGATCTATATGAGGAAAACTAAAAAAACTGTGATAAAAATATCAAAGAAGAAATTTAAAAATTGGAAAGATATTCCATTTTCATGAATAGGAACTCAATATTGTCAAGATGTCAGTTCTTCCCAACTCGATCTATAGATTTAATACAATTCCAATCAAAATCTCAGTAACATTTTGTAGCTATTGACAAAGTGATTCTAAAGTTTATACAGAAAAACAAAACCGAAAATAATCAACACGATATTGAAGGAGAACAAAGTCAGAGGATTGACACTATTTGCCTTCAAGACTTAAAAGCTACAGTAATCAAGAAAGTGTGGAATTGGCAAAAGCAGAGACAAATAGATTGATGGAACAGAATAAAGAGCCCAGAAACAGACCCAAATAAATATTGTCAATTGATGTTTGACAAAGGAGCTAAAACAATACATTGGAGCAAAAACAGTCTTTTCAAAAACTGTTGCTTGAAAAGTAGACATTAACAAGCAAAAAATAAATCTGTTCATAGACCTCACCCCTTGACAAAAAAAGAAAACCCAAATGGATCACAAACCTAAATGTAAATGCAAAACTGTAAACCTCCTGGAAGACAACATAGAAAATATAGATAACGTTGGGTATAGCAATGACTCTTTAGATACAGCACTAAAGTCAGGACCCATGAAGGCAATAATCGATAAGCTGGACTTTTTATTAAAATTTAAGAAAATATTTTCTGTGAAAGACATTGTGAAGAGAATGATGAGACAAGCCACAGACTGGGAGAAAATATTTGCAAGATACATATCCAAAATATATAATAACTCTTAAACAGTAATAAAACAAATAACCCAACTGAAAAATAGACCAAAGACCATAACAGACACTTCACCAAAGAAGATATACAAACAACAAGTATATGAAAAGATGTTCCACATCATATGTCTTCAGAAAATGCAAGTTAAAACAACAATAAGATACCACTATACACCTGTTAGAATGGCCAAGATCTAGAACTCTGACAACACCAGTTGTTGGTGAAAAATGGAGGAACAGAACTCTCGTTCATTGCTGGTGGGAATGCAAAATGGTGCAGTCACTTTGGACGACAGTTTGCCGGTTTCTTACAAAACTAAACGTACTCTTACCATACCATCCAGCAATCATATTCCTTGGTATTTACTCAAAGGAGCTGAAAAACATATCCACACAAAAAACCTGCATATGGATGATTACAGTAGCTTTATTCATAATTGTCAAAACTTGGAAGGAACCAAGATGTCCTTCGGTAAATGAACGGATGAATAAACTGTGTTATTCCCAGACAGTGGAATACAACTCAGTGCTAAAAAAATATGAGCTGTCAAGTCATAAAAAGACATGGAGGAATCTTAAGTATATATAGTAAGTGAAAGAAGCCAATCTGAAAAGGTTACATACAATATGATTCAAACTATACGACATTCTGGAAAAGGCAAAACTATGGAGACAATAAAAATATTAGTGGTTTCCAGGGAATGAAGGTATGGAGGAATAATTAGAGCACAGAGGATTTTTAGGGCAGCGATATTACTCTGTATGATAGTATAATGGTAGATACATGTCCAAATTTTTCTAAACTCATAGAATGATAAAAAAAGAGAAAGAGAGAGTTTCTTGAGGTTGAATGCAGCGCCTATATCTTCCACAAAAGGAAAACAAAGGACTGTTACTTTATTTTTGATGGTGAAATCTTAATATAGGTGTGTCTATATTTAACTTAAATATATATGTTTAACTATATATTAAATTTAAATTTATGCTAAGGAGTAAAAAAGAAACATCCTTCAAAATAAAAGACCAATATTCTTAAAATTGTCAAAGCCACAAAAGGAAAGGAAGACAAAGGAACTGTCCCAGCCTCTAGGAGACTAAGGAGAAATGACACTAAATGCAGTGTGGAACCCTGGATTGGATCTTGGACCAGAAAAAGAGTTGTTATAGGGCAAGTTGAAAAATTCCTATCCAAATCCCAACAAGACATTTTTGTAGATATAGATAATATTATTCTAAACTTTTTATAGCAAGGAAAAGGGGATGAAATAACTAAATAATTTTGAAAAAGAAAAAAAGTAGGAGGAATCAGACTTACAAATTTCAAGACTTGCTATATAACTAGAATAATCAAGACTACATGGTATTGACAAAATGATGGACACACAGATCAATAGTACAGAATAGAGGACTGAGAAGTAGACCCACACAAATATTTCCAACAGACTTTTGACAAAGTTGCAAAAGCAATTCAATGGAGAAAGGATAAATTTCTGAACAAGTGTTCTGGAGCAATAGGACATCCATAGGTTACAAATTGTACTTACACTTCATACCTAATACAAAAAATAACTCAAAATGAGTCACTGATTTAAATGTAAAATGTAAAACCATAAAACTTTTATTTAAAAAATGGATAAAATTTTCATGATCTAGTGCTAGGCAAAGAGTTCTTAGAATTAACATCAAAAGCATGATCCATAAGGGGAAAATTTGATAAATCAGACTTTATCAACATTAAACAAATTTTTCCCTGTGAAAAACCTTATTAAGATGGTGAAAAAGACAAGCCAGAGAGAGAGAGAAAATATTTGCAAACCATACATATGAGAAAAGACTAGTTTCTAAAATTCTCAAAAAAATAATACCCACAAAAAACGGTTCAATTAGAAAATGGGAAAAAGACATGAAGGGACATTCTACTGAAGAAGATGTACAGACGGCAAATAAGCACATGAAAAGACATTCAGCTTCGTTAGCCATTAGGGAAATTCAAATTAAAATCACAATGAAGTATCACTAAACATCTATCAGAATGGATCAGATAAAAAATAATGGCAACATCAAATTCTGGAAAGGATGTACAGAAATTAGATCACTCATACATTGCTGATAAGATTGCAAAATGATACAGCCACTCTGAAAAATAGTCTGACAATTTCTATAATAAACTAAACATACAACTACCTTACAACCCAGTGATTATACCTCTGGGCATTTAGCCAAGAGAAGTGAAATCTGTCTTCACACAAAACCTGTTCTCAAATGTGTATAACATCTTTATTCTTAATAGCCAAAAACTGGGCCAGTCTTTGATCCAACTGTAGAACTAAGAGGAATATGCACTCAGCACCTAAGTAAACAAATGTTGGGGCTAAGAACAATTACCCTCTCTGCAGTAAGCTCCAAGATGGGATAAGCCTCATATACAACAATCAGTAAATTAACAACAAGAAAAAAAATGAAGAGTACAAAAAAAAAAAAAATCCAGTAAAAGGAAAAGTGGAATTCGTGCTAAAGACGTAAGAGAAAAAACTCTGAATATGATTTCTTATTGGAACCAGAACGAAGGAAGGGATGGGGAAGTTTTACTTCCTTACATCATTGAAAAACCTTGACTTCTGTGGGAAAACAGGTAGTCTTATGGACAAACTAAGATTTAAAAGCAATCAAGTGTATAAAAAATGAACTGGGGACTTCCCTGGCGGTCCAGTGGTAACGACTTTGCCTTCCAATGCAGGGGGGTACGGTTTCAGTCCCTGGTCAGGGAGCTAGGATCCCACATGCCTCGGGGCCAAAAAACCAAAACATGAAACAGAAGCAATACTGTAACAAATTCAATAAAGACTTAAAAATGGTTCACATCCAAAAAATCTTTAACAAAAAATGAGCTGGATCCTATAAGGCATTAATACCAGAAAAGTAAATATGTAACAGTAAGCTGTGAATGCATCATTGGTACTGATAATATAATTTATACTGAAGAAAATGTAATCACTGATACTGAAGACAACTTCAACTGTTTTCTCAGAATGCAAAAAAGAAAGGACAAAGCAATGAAAATGGTAAGATCCCAAATGGAGGACAAAACAAGTGAAAGTAACAGAGACCAACAAAAATCGTAGATTCAATATAAAATTATAGGTGTCATTTAGGAAGAAACTAGGACATTGTAACAGAAGCAATAACACAAAATTAGATAAAATACACCAAGAAAAATAACCCCCCCAAATTCCAATTCTGTTATATACAAAATACTGAACATGTACCAGACCAAATTGAGGAAAATAGATGCATCCCCAAATATATGCTAGCAGAATATTTGAATAAGATGGCTTTGTTTTAAAAATCTCTCAGGAGCTTCCAGGCAGAAATTATAGGTTTCTAAAACAGAACCAACTTCACTAGAAGACAAGACTGCAACAGCTGCAGAATTTTGAAGAAAAAAGGTTGTGTCGGAAGAATTTTATACATAGCCAAATTTCTTTTTATATGTGAAGGCAACAGAAAAATAGTCTTAGATATGTCAGGGTTTACCTTGAAAAAAATTTCTTCAAGACATGCTCCACAGACAAAGAAATAAATTAAAAAATATGAAAACCCAAGAGAAGGAACCTGTTGCAATGGGAAGACTGGGTGCCTGTCCTGTGAGAAAGCCAAGAGGCCCACACTTGACTCATCAGAAAAGTCTGTAGGAGAAAATCACCCCAAAACCCACAACCTATTTCACTAAAAACTGGTGAGGATACATCAACCACAGCCTAGAGATAGGGCTGCAACATAGATAATTTTATTGCAAATTATTATTTTTCATTATTATATCTCATCATTTTGTTGAGCAAAACAATAATCCTTAAATAAAAACCCTCCCTCAGATTCAGAGGTTAATTAAATGTAACTATAAAAATGTCAAAAGCAAAATCTAGTCCTGTACACTGGAATGAAATTTAACAAAATGTTAATTTAGTGTTATATATATATGTGTTTTTTTTTTTTTGCGCTATGCGGGCCCCTCACTGCTGCGGCCTCTCTCGTTGCGGAGCACAGGCTCCGGACGCGCAGGCCCAGCGGCCACGGCTCACGGGCCCAGCTGCTCCGCGGCACGTGGGATGCTCACGCACCGGGGCACGAACCTGTGTCCCCCGCATCGGCAGGCGGACTCCCAACCACTGCGCCACCAGGGAAGCCCTAATTTAGTTATATTTAAGCAACAGAAATAAAAATACATAACATTGTTTTCTGAATATTGCATATTTATTAGACTGTATAGAAAAATCGAGAAATATAGATAAGCATACAAAAAGAAATTATAATCTAACAAGAACTTCAACCTCCAAAGATCATCAGTTGCGACTTGGAAATATTCTTCCAGATGTTCGCCTGTGTGTATAAATATTCAAAAATAAATATTTTAAATAGTATAAATATATATGTATAAAACTTACATTTGTCCCTTAACAATGTAAACAACTTATATATATCAATCCATATTCTTCTATAATATCAACTTTGTAATAGAATATTATTACATTGTGTATCTATAACATAATTGCTTAGCTTAAACCTACGTTTTTCCCCAATTTACACCATATAAATAATATAGCAATAATAAATAACTTTGCTACACAGTACTTATCTCTGAAATAGACCATAATATACACTGATAAGAACTTCATATACCGTAAAGAAAGGTCATCATAAATCACTGAGGAAGCAATTATATTTTACAAATGTGTGAAAAAAAATAGCTATGGGGGGGACGATCCTGAAGATTATCAATCAATTCTATAGATCAAACATATTTCAATATTTCAGACACTTTTAATAATTAGAAATAGGATGACAGATAGGTAGGTAAAGAGATAGAAAGATAGATAGAAATCAGCAGGTATTACAGCCAAATATTTATGTACTCTCTGGATAAGAAATGTATTTTCACACATGTAAAAACTGGTAAATGTCACAAAAATGTACTCATTAATTTGACATAAATTTTAAAAAATCTGATGGCTTAAATTTTTAACAAAAAATTAAAAGGAAACAATAAGTACAGTACCATTTACAGCATCTGATTAATTGTCCTCATGTATAAAGGACATTTAAAAATCAGTAAAAATATAAAAGTTTTCAGGTTTCCATAGAATAATAGTGGCTGCTTAAATTTTGATATTTTTATCACATTCTTAAAAAAAGAAACCAATATTGAGAACAAACAAAATCATGCAGTGTCCATTTCAATAGCATGACTAGGAGACGGAGAGCAACCACACATTCCAGTTAACATGTAAGTCGGGAAATCTGCAAACAGCACAGGCTGCTTCAGAGTCCACATCTGAGTGCCCAGAGATTGCACAGAAGAGTAAAGAAGACATTACACCTATAAATTAGGAATCTCCAAGAAGGAGGTGGTCACATCGCAAATAGGTGTGAGATCTGGTGGCCCTGGGCTCAGGCAAAGGGGCAATTGTAATGAAGGACCTTGGAAAATCCATGGGAATAGGTGGAGCAAACAAGGAAAAATGTTGGCAATTACTGAATCTAGGTAATGCGTATATAACTGATCGTTGTCTTTTCTTTGAGCTTTTCTCTGTTTGAAATTTTTCATAATAAAAAGTTGGGGGGGAATCACTAAGAAAACCAATACCAAAAATTCTGAGAAGTAATTAATAAAAATAGAAATAAGGTCATTTGAAATAATTTTTCAATCTCTATATGAATCCAAAAAATGTGAGTTAGAGGGAGTGGCCAAGATTGTGGAGTAGTAAGACCTTGAGCTCACCTCCTCCCATGGGCACACCAAAATTACAACTATTTACAGAGCCGCTATTGATGAGAACATCCTGAAGACTAGTAGAAAGGATTTTCTACAACTAAAGATATGAAGAAGGAACCACAACAAGACAAGTAGGAGGGGTAGAGATGTGGCAGTCAAGATCCACACCCCCAGGTATTCGACTCACAAATGGGAAAAAAATCACGATTGCAGAGGTTCTTCCCAAGGAATGAGGGGTCTAAGCCTCACATCGAAATCTCCAGCCTGGGGGTCCTGCACCAGGAAGAAGAACCCCCAGAACATATGGCTTTGAAGACCAGTGGAGCTTGGGTATGGGATCGCTGGAGCACTGTAGGAAACAGAGACTAAACTTTTTTTTTTTTTTAACATCTTTATTGGGGTATAATTGCTTTACAATGGTGTGTTAGTTTCTGCTTTATAACAAAGTGAATCAGTTATACATATACATATGTTCCCATATGTCTTCCCTCTTGCGTCTCCCTCCCTCCCACTCTCCCTATCCCACCCTTCCAGGCTGTCACAAAGCACCGAGCTAATATCCCTGTGCCATGCGGCTGCTTCCCACTAGCTATCTACCTTACTACGTTTGTTAGTGTGTATACGTCCATGACTCTCTCTCGCCCTGTCACAGCTCACCCTTCCCCCTCCCCATATCCTCAAGTCCGTTCTCCAGTAGGTCTGCATCTTTATTCCTGTCTTACCCCTAGGTTCTTCATGACATTTTTTTTTCTTAAATTCCACATATATGTGTTAGCATATGGTATTTGTCTTTTTCTTTCTGACTTACTTCACTCTGTATGACAGACTCTAGGTCTATCCACCTCATTACAAATAGCTCAATTTCGTTTCTTTTTAAGGCTGAGTAATATTCCATTGTATATATGTGCCACATCTTCTTTATCCATTCATCTGTTGATGGACACTTAGGTTGCTTCCATGTCCTGGCTATTGTAAATAGAGCTGCAATGAACATTTTGGTACATGACTCTTTTTGAATTATGGTTTTCTCAGGGTATATGCCCAGTAGTGGGATTGCTGGGTCATATGGTAGTTCTATTTGTAGTTTTTTAAGGAACCTCCATACTGTTCTCCATAGTGGCTAAACCAATTCACATTCCCACCAGCAGTGCAAGAGTGTTCCCTTTTCTCCACACCCTCTCCAGCATTTATTGTTTCTAGAGTTTTTGATGATGGCCATTCTGACTGGTGTGAGATGATATCTCATTGTAGTTTTGATTTGCATTTCTCTAATGATTAATGATGTTGAGCATTCTTTCATGTGTTTGTTGGCAGTCTGTATATCTTCTTTGGAGAAATGTCTATTTAGGTCTTCTGCCCATTTTTGGATTGGGTGGTTTGTTTTTTTGTTATTGAGCTGCATGAGCTGCTTGTAAATTTTGGAGATTAATCCTTTGTCAGTTGCTTCATTTGCAAATATTTTCTCCCATTCTGAGGGTTGTCTTTTGGTCTTGTTTATGGTTTCCTTTGCTGTGCAAAAGCTTTGAAGTTTCATTAGGTCCCATTTGTTTATTTTTGTTTTTATTTCCATTACTCTAGGAAGTGGGTCAGAAAGGATCTTGCTGTGATTTATGTCATAGAGTGTTCTGCCTATGTTTTCCTCTAAGAGTTTGATAGTTTCTGGCCTTACATTTAGGTCTTTAATCCATTTTGGGCTTATTTTTGTGTATGGTGTTAGGGAGTGATCTAATCTCATACTTTTATATGTAGCTGTCCAGTTTTCCCAGCACCACTTATTGAAGAGGCTGTCCTTTCTCCACTGTGCATTCCTGCCACCTTTATCAAAGATAAGGTGTCCATATGTGCGTGGGTTTATCTCTGGGCTTTCTATCCTGTTCCATTGATCTATCTTTCTGTTTTTGTGCCAGTACCATACTGTCTTGATTACTGTAGCTTTGTAGTATAGTCTGAAGTCAGGGAGCCTGATTCCTCCAGCTCCTTTTTTCGTTCTCAAGATTGCTTTGGCTATTCGGGGTCTTTTGTGTTTCCATACAAATTGCGAAATTTTTTGTTCTAGTTCTGTGAAAAATGCCAGTGGTAGTTTGATAGGGATTGCATTGAATCTATAGATTGCTTTGGGTAGTAGAGTCATTTTCACAATGTTGATTCTTCCAATCCAAGAACATGGTATATCTCTCCATCTATTTGTATCATCTTTCATTTCTTTCATCAGTGTCTTATAATTTTCTGCATACAGGTCTTTTGTCTCCTTAGGTAGGTTTATTCCTAGATATTTTGAGACTACACTCTTAAAGGATGAACGCAGAATTTTATATTTTTCATTTGCTTTGTTGTATAGATTCCACATATAAGAGAAATCATATGGTATTTGTCTTTTTTACTTGTCTAATTTACTAACTCTAGTCCTTAAAAAAAAATCCTTGCTCTGGGAGAAGAAATAGTTAAACAAATGTGCTGCCTTTTGGTCCCAACCTGGGGTGGGTACACAATGGAAGTACCCTGGGTAAGAGGTCCTGTGTGGTGGGGCAGGCAGGCCTGGAGGAGAGGATGCTTCCAGGGGCATGGGCACTGTCTCCCAGTACCCCATTACCCCATTGGAAGGCTGAGAAAGAAGAACTTCAAATCCAAATGAATTTTGCCACTTAAGGCAAATATACAGCTCGTCTTCCTACCTCTTCCTCCTCCTCGTCTTCAAAAACCTATTTTGCATGGCTCCTTTGTTCCCAGAAGCACCCTAATGCTGGCAAAGGCTAACAAGAAACATGAATTCTTGGGCAAAAATAATGACTCTGGGTCCACTGTTGGTGAGTTGTTGGTTGCTGATAAAGGATATTTATGCTGTGAATCTTATTTTGACACTGTTTTGGCAACTACTATCCATATTAGCTGTGGTTCTGAGACGATCGATTCCTTTACATCCAACTGAGGGTTAACTTTAAACACCAAAACATTTGACTTTTAACTAGGGACTGGACTCTTCCCAAAGTGGAAGTCAAGCTAACTGCATTATTTTCTCCCTTAAGCCAGGTTTCCTGAGCATAGCTTTCCATTTTCCTGATGTCTTGACTCATAGTGCTTCTTCAGATATATGTCTCTATATTCCATAGCTGTAAGCTGTTCTCATGTTTGAGTTCCTGATTTTTGTAGATTTTCTTCCTCCTCTGTGCTCAGGTTATCAGCGAATATGCCTCACCATCAGTGCGCCTGCCTCTAGAGGCAATTTCCCTATCTCTACCAGCCTTTCAGACATCAAAGAATCAGAGCAAGTGAAGACCCTAGATATCCTCTCATCCTGTGTCCCACTTTCCTCCCACTTAAAGGGGGTGATTAAAAATAGCTTTTGTCCCGAATGTCCAAGAGCATTTGAATCCTGTCTTTGGTGAGTCACTGCCCTTGAGGTCCCCTGAGTAATAGACGGAAATCAAGTCCTGGTCCTTTTATTGCTATCCGTTGCAACTTTAGTTCAAAGAAATAGCCTTTTCCTGACTAACAGTATGGGCATGCATGGGAGGGAAGCTGTCTCATTAAGCCATGCTCACCCCTGCTCCTCCAAAAGTAGGAGGAAAACTGATCTCAAAAGCCGGGCCCTATTTCTAGTGGATTGACTCATCGAGCACCAGAAGGTCATGAGTAGCTAATTGTTTCTTTTCTCTCCTACACCTGGATGGCCTGAGTAGGAGCCTTGACCTGGTACCCACTACCTTAGAATACCCCCAGGGCCGTTTCCTTCCTGAGCTCTCTTCTCTGACGTTCCAACCTTGTCCTGTACTTCTGCCATGCTGAAGTGCAGGCAAGTTCAGTACTTTCTCTTGCTGTCTATCTCTCTCTACATCCATCTCCTCTAGAACTTTGTTGGGAGTGAAGGAGCATCAGGTTGTGTTGAATCAGGTAAGATACTGTTTTCAAATGGGGAAATGGAAGACTGCATTGACTCTCTAGTCTAAGCCACATAGTCCAGCCTCACCTACCAGAATTTAGCATCAGTGTTTAGGTTTCAAAGTATAAATAAAAGAGGTTTACTCAACTTTCCTTTGCCTAGTTCCTTGTGCTTGTAAATGCCACGTGGTCTTTCTGGGTATCTTTTCAATGGTAAGATTTTGGCACCTTCTAATAGTTCTGCTAGCCTACCATCACGTCACACATCAGGTATGGTTGTTTAAAATCCAAACGAGGTAGTTTTAGTGGGTCCAGTGGGTATATTGAGTAGCTACATGGAGGAAAGATACAGTTTCCTGCCTGGGAAATGTCCCTAGTGTTTAGAACTAGAACTCCAAGAACCTCTGAGACCTGCAGGACAACCTCCTATGTGCAGCCGACAGGATCCAGTATTAACAGATAGAAAGTTTATATTGAGAGTGAGGACAGTCTTTTCAAGATCTTTAAATTCCACGAACAACAAATTTCTATAAGAGAAAGACATTCTCACAATAAAATGATCAGAAGTTTAGCGTATGAAATTTTTGGGCTTTAGGTTTTTGTTGCGAAATTTACTGTCCTACATAGAGTTCTCCTTTCTTTTCAGGTCCAGAAAGGAGCCCATTAGGCTTGTCCCCAGCCTCCCTAGGTCAGCCACATCCTGGGCTGGCAAGTTTGTTCTCTGGCAAAAATTAGAAATAATGATAATGTCCATTGTATATACTGCTACTACCCAAGACGGTTTGAACCCACTTTTAAGAGGGAGCTTGCACTATGTATCAAAAGTCCTAAAATGTGCAAACTCTTTGAGCCAATAATTGCACGGGTAAGGGTTTGGTGTTGGCTTTAAGAAAAAATATAGGTGTATTTTCAGATGTATTTTATAAGCATTTCCCACATAGCATTATTTATAAGACTGAAGAATAGAACAACCTAAATTTTCATCAGTGAGTAAATAGTGAAATAATGGTGAATCCATAAAATGAAATATTATAATGACTGTCTAAAAGATTATTTATATGAACACTAAAAATATTCAAGGTAGTTTGTCAGATGAAAAGGTTGGTTACAAAACAATGTATAGTGTGGTCCATACGCTCTCATATTTTTTTATATATACAGAAAAAAAAACCATGGAAGAACATTCACCAGTGTTAATAGAATTTATCTCCCGAAGATATTTTTAAAATTTTCTGTTTGCTTATCTGGAAATTCCACAGGTGCTATCATGAATGTTGCATCAAAAACAAGAAAAAAATTTCACTTAGTTGTTTTTGTCTTAAAAGAAATTAAAAACAACATTGATAAGCTTCATTGGGACCTACCACGAATATGCTGCCAGCAGACAGTAAAGGGGTTGTGGTGAGGGCCGTGGGAAAGCTCTTTTAAAGACCCTCTTATTTCTGGTCAAACTGCCATCAGTTTCCCCTTCCTTCCTTCTTTGAGACTGCCTGGGGAGTTCTACAGAATCTAAATTGGTTCTGAGAGCAGGATGTTTGCACAAGTGAGAGCGACCTCTAGGGGAGAGATGATGTTGGTGGAGAAAGAAACAAACAAAAGCACAAAGCAAAAGAACATTCAGTGCCAAATGCCAGAGCTTCTAATAATGAGTACATTTACAATGCTACCAAAGCTCAAAAACATGTAATGGTAACTACCTGAGAGACATGTTGATGAGATAAGTCAGACATAGATGATTCATGGATAAATAGAATTATCTAACAGTTTATAAGGCTTAATGACTTTAGAAGGCAGTTCACACGGTGCTGGGCCCCGTCTCACGCCCTCTCCACGTGTGAAGCAGGGACGTGCGGCAAGCTCACACACTGATTCTGCTGGTGATACATTCTCAAGTCCTCAAATTGTTGTGATCATGCTTAGAAGTGGTAGTAACTCCTGACACTACAAATCCGCCCCCGGGGGACAGATGTTCCCCATGCACACGAGCAACCTAATTTGAGAATTGAGGAGGAACACTGAGAATCACACTTCCCAGACGTCAATCTTTAAAGCAACCAGACAATCCCTGCCCTCACCAATCTCCACCCCAGGCTGGGAAGAAGCAGCAAATGGGCCCTACCCCATGCTAAGCACCTGTGTTCATAACCAGGCCA